>NW_024540454.1:0-82751 GCF_016647625.1 Suillus subalutaceus | reverse complement strand
GAAAGCGGGGGTGATTGGTGTAGGGTGTAAAAGCCGCACAGCTCTAATGATAGACTATGTAATGACCCGTACTGGTGAGCGTATCCCTGCTTAGTACTTACTAATACTTTACCTTAATTGAAAATGATAAGTGTATGGGTCCTATGGGACACACAAATTATTTATATTATGTGGCTGCCGGAGATTCAAGTCGTTATAGACGAGGATCGGGTGGGAATTTATTATCCCAAGTTCTATCCCAATCCTTGACGTCGATGTTCCGGAGCAGGTTATTTGCATAGTAGCCGCTTGCAAGTAATTAGCGCAGCGAAAAGTTATATATTGATCTCAGAGCTCAATCATTGATTGACAGGTCACGCGCAGGTGGCACCGCAGTTGGACTGCGCAGTATGACACAGCAGCTCGCAGCTGTCTTATTATAAGGGGACGTTTACAATTGTCTACTAGCTCCAATTGCAGCACATCGACGCACACAAGGATACTACTAGTACTAGTAACGGGTGTGCGGATTCTGGAACAAACGCCGGCATGATAATTGTTGAAACGAGCCCAAAACGCACGGACAATAAAGGCAACGGTCAAAGGGCAGGACTCCACGAGGGCTCAAGTAATACCCTAGGGCCATCGCCACCCCCACCGTATACTTCCCAGACACCTTATCAACCCATAACGGACGTGGTGGTAGTCGTATATCGTCAGTCACCCGCACAACGTTTCTGGAAAGCATTCGGTGTTGCTTTACTTATTTGGTTCCTCATTGCTGCGTTCACCACATCTTCCACCGATATGGCCTTCAATCATGGATTTCGACCCGTATGTCATTTTTCTCTCGCTCAATGGTACGCCTTTGGCTCACGTATTTGATAAGTTCTGGAACGGTGAGCCACCTCATCCCGGCTCACAAGATGGCACCGTCCACCAATGCATCAGTGGCTCCGATTGGACACTGTCCAACCAAAGCTTGAACCAATTTCCCTATAGTGCCGAAGCATTCCTAGAGCTCCCCGTTGACTCTGATGCACTCTACCTGTTCACGAGGGGCTCTCAGCAATCCGGTCATGTTGATATCGTGCAGTCCACCCAGCCGACAGATAAAGTTGGTATCCAAGTGCGAGTTGGCTATTTTGCTCGCGAAGCGCTGGACCACGCCAATGTCTGTCGTCTCGAACGAAAGACAAATGAGAATGGTGTCGGTATCTTTGTAAATACTTCAATCCTCATTCGCTGAACCTTCATCTCAATGAATTTCTGTAGACGTCCGCATTCTCGCACTTCCCTGGCAATAGACAACAACTAAGATTCGAAGTGAAGATCACGCTACCTGCAGGGAAAAATGGAGAAGCTCTGCACATCAAAGCATTCGAGACGGAGACATCCAATTTCAGTCAAGATGTCGCAGATGTCTGGAACACTATTTCCTTCGATAGAATGTCACTCAGAACATCGAATGCCCATGTAAATGCAAAGGTTGGTTGATTTAGTTTCCTGGATTATTGAAATGCTAAATATTTGCCGATCAGTCTGTCACCGCTGAGGATGGTTCGATCCGCTCTAGCAATGGCGGCATCAAAGGGCATTTTAATAGTGGCTCTTCTCTCAAGCTCGCAACTTCAAATGGCCCCATTCAAGCGTCTGTTTCGCTCCTCAACCAAGAGAATGGAGCTGTCAGTGAGCTCAAGATGACAACAAGTAACGGGTATATGACTTGCGTCCTATTTCGGTTCCATCATCTAACCTCCTGTTTCAGTAAAATTGATGCCAATGTTGATCTTGTCACACACTCTGGCCAGGGTGGTATCTTTGACGTCGAAACGCGTACTTCAAATGGGCCCGTCACCCTTGCATACACCGACATGCCTGTCAATTCAATTCTCAGGTCGGAAGCCCGCTCTTCTAACGCGGCAATGAGCGTCAAGTTGTACAGCACTTTCGAAGGCTCGTTTGATGTAGAGACTTCTAATGCAGCAGCCGTACTCAAGGAGCTACCTGTTGAGGATCCTTCTGGGCAGGGACGTCGCAGGGAGGTGACTCAGAGACGAGAGCGATATCGCCTCCGAGGGTCTGCCTACTGGGGCGAGAGCAAAGAGATCGAAGGGCATGCTACGGTCAAAACTTCGAATGGTCGTGTAGACTTGGTGATCTGAGCTTAGGGCATATCAACTTGTTTATGTACTTGTATTAGTATCCTCATGTTCCATCGTGACAAGTACTATGTCTATATGTTCGAAGTCTGGATGGAGTGTGCAGCACAGCCACAGATGGTATTTAGTGTCTCCTACTGCAACGTCTTTCGACGCGACTATCGAGCACGACCTAAGAAGTGATAAAACTCTTGCCATATAACAAGATGGTATATACCTTTCCAATATGTGTACACCTACTGACAGCTTTTCTCGATGTGTAGTTGCCTCTATCACTGCTGACAGCAGCCCAAAACAAACCTATGGTATGGCCTTTTGCATCCATCCAACCGAAACAAGGCTCACTATCCGTTCTGTTTTCTATCTGATTCAACGATCATAGCTCGTAGAGTTGAAAAATGGCGAAACATTCAACGGCCATCTCGTCAATTGCGATAATTTCATGAACATAACACTACGGGAGGTGTACCAAACGAGCGCAGACGGCGATAGATTCTGGAAGTTGAAGGAGTGTTATATTCGCGGCAGCACCGTGCGTTCAACCATCTCTCTTGATGACTTCACTGCAGCTGAACAACCCTTCAGATAAAATACTTGCGTGTACCGGATACATTGTTAGATGCTGTAAAAGAGGAGCAAACCCGAGCACGAGAAGCTGGCCGAAATGCGCGGGGAGGAGCAGGCGCAGGTATGCGAGGAGGTGCGTCTGAGCTAATCGTCCTGCTGTTTCAGGTTCGGCACACTGATCATGATCCGTTCGTTCGCTTGTGTCCATTATCTTTGCACCACACGCCGTTTTCATGGGATATCGATATGATGCCTGTAATTTCCACACAGGCCGAGGTGCTTCATCAAGAGGAGGTTTGTCCATTTTGTTCCATCATACCATATCGGTCCTAATTGATTGTGATCAGGCCGTGGAGGTCCAAGAGGTAGCGGACAACGTGGACGAGGGCGTGGACGGGGAGGTTAGATTCCTGCCGCGATCATCATCCTGTGCAATTCACTTTCAGGGTATGTCATACGTGACCCATGCGTCTCCACTGCCATACGTCATTATCCAGTACATACTCAGTGCCGGAATGATCACAGTGTGTTGTCTAACCACTACTTAATAAGAACGTGCATAGCCAGATAGTGCATCTTTCTTCGGCCCCGCATACTTGCACAGCTCACATTTTGGGTGTTTCCTTGGCTCTCTATCTTACCAAAAGTGGGTTCCTCTGGAAATGTGCTTCTCGGCGCGTGCACGAATTCCCTAAGCGTTTATCGTTGGCACGCACTGTGCTTCTCTTCCATCATGGTATGGCGGGTCTAGATCTAATCCAGTGCCTGTTTTCATGAACCAATATATCAAAGTCCGCCATTCGCCTCGGTAACACCTGCTACATCGCCTGTTTCATTAGGATTGAGATCGACGTAAAGCACCAATCACATCCGCTGTTGCATTGGGTCCTAGATGAAGTCATATTGTTTGCAGATTGCTAAATACATTAATCTAAAGGGATGCCACCGGATGGGATGACTTTCAGTGACAGACGGTTCCAATCCGCGGCTGAAAAGAAAAGAAAAATCCATCTCAGAACAAACCGATCGATCAGACTAACAAAAAACGCACTCTTCGTGTAGACGGTGTTTCCCCACCAGTTGATATAGAGGCCACCTTTTGGGAACTGTAGGCAATGTTTAATAAGGTTAGCCACGATGATCAGAAGGGAAACGTACATCTAACGTGAAAAATATTATAATTAACGACAAAGCAGTGCCTATACCCCGCCGTTAGCAAAAATCAAAGCGAGGCAGGGCAGCCACATACCGCTGTCCAAAGCTGCACTAGTCACATAGTTGAATTTGCTCCACCATGCAAAGTTCCATTTTCTTATTAGATATTGAAATACAAACCCGACTGCGAACCAGGCAGAATAGTTGATGCCGGCCGCGGGCGGTATATACGAGACGCCGTTGAGCACCACAGGCGTGCTCACAAACCTGACCCATGAGTTCGGGTACCGCCGTTGCCACAGCCAGAAAGGAACGGGTAGGAAGGCGCCGACAATGATGGCATACAACTCCGGGTAGTAGAGCGTCCCCTTTCCGAACTGCCGCGTGGGTCCGATAATTCCCCTACAAACATGCGTCGTTGATAAAAGACACAGCAACTGAAATGAAAGACAGACGTACCAGACTGCCGATGCAGTGTAGTACACTTGATTGTGTGGACACGTCAATAAACTGGGTTGTTGTGGGGTGCAGATGTCCGGAATGTTGTCGAACATCCACTGCTTGACACCGATCTGGATGAATGATGCCAACAGGGTGCCCACGAATTGCACTGCAGGGAACACCCTTGGTCAGGCGATCGAGTGACGATCAAAAGAGCACTGCTTACCAAGGAACGTGGCTCGTGGAGGAACCTTTATGTAATGACCAAGCTTGAGATCCTGCACGAATGAAGTAGCTTCCGACAATGTCTGAACGGAGTATGCCTTGAAGATCTGCGACAAATTTGGATGACTACGTCAGACTCCTCGCAAAGTGCTACAGTTTGACCGCGTACCATGTTCGCAACAGGGTCGCCCGCCATTAAGGTCCCTGGGATGATCTGTGCAAGCAGATTCAGCGTGATCTGTACAGATCGGACGTCAGCATTCCTATTCTCGAATGCAGCGCGGAAGCATGCATACCCCTTGCCCAGTCATTGCGTAAATGAACCCGGACGGCAAGACATATAGAGTTGGTAATGCCACGGACAACACCAGGGCCCACACAGGTACTGACGTATGCCACACCTGCAAACAGCCGATGTTGAACAAAATTCATGATGTAAAAAGGGAGTGGGCTTACCTCAACGACCACCACCATGAGGAGGAAAAAGCCGAAGAAGCACACGAGATACCACCAATCTGGCACCTCAGGGTAGTTGCGCATGAGCTTCGCGTGAATGTCATCCTGCTCTACGCGAATCTTCTTCATCCCATTCAGCAAACTTCGGCCGTGGTAAAGGACCGTGTGCACGAGTACGCATGTCGATAGGGCGAATGCAAGCATGTAGGTTATCGCATAAGTCGCGGGAAGATAAAGCGGAGAGTAGTTCTCGTAGGCAGTGAGATTGAAGCGGTTGGAGGCATCCAACACAGCCGACACATTGTACACGTTACCGTAGCGATCATATGGATTACTGTCGTTCAATGGGAAGTAGGCGAGATCCCACGTCTGTGACAAAGTCAGAAACGAAGGATAGAAGGAGGGGCTGAGGGCTGGAGGGACTTACGTTGGTATAGTATAATATTGGTGTGACGATCCAGAAGAAAAGAACGAAGCCAAAGAAGATGTGCACTTCAGCCCACCATGGAAACATCAAGGGACTACCAATCCACGAGATTTGTGACCAGTCGAATGTCACTATGGTCATGCCCAAGCCCGACTCGACGCCAAATAGTTGATTAACTGGAATGTTATCCGGTAGTATCCAACACATCCAAGAAAACACCGAGAGAGCACTGAAGAGGTAGCCTAGAAACTCATCAAAGTCAACCCAAATTGAGCTTGAAAAGAGTCTTACCAGGGATAAAGTAGAAGAAGAATGCGCCACCAAAGACAAGAAGAAAGTATCTGTATCGTGTAATCGAACCTGGTTCTTCGTCGTCCTCCGCGTGAAGCGTGTTCAATAAAGTACACGTCACCAAGTTCTGTGGCCAAACCATGCTCGCAGGCCAAACCAAAAAGCGCCTGCATATCCCTGCAAGACCGAACCCTGTGAGTTGCGTGGCAACAACCAGGAGTACACTGAACCAATAATCCACTTGAACGCCGTAGTTAAGCTGAATGACCACAATGGCGTTGATAGCGTAAGGTGCACCAATAGCGACATTTGCCATTATGTATACCAAAACATGCTCTTTGATGTTCCATGGTCCAGGATTGAGCGAAAACTCATAACTGCCAAGATACCGCGGGAGACGATAAGTCGTGATGGGAAGGACAAAAGCGAGGAATTTTCCAATCGGATAGCAAACGAGCAAAAGGGCAAGGGGAGAGACACTCGGGGCAGGTTGCCGGAAGTTAAAGAAAACGTTCATTGCACTGGAAAGCATGAGACTACAAGCAAGAACGATGTTCTAAAAAAACTCACCTAGCGGTCATACAAAGAACCAGACCGAGTAACCACATCCGCAACGTCATAGCGGGCATTTCTGGGTCATCAATGTTTGAGACAGATGCACGAACTTCAGGAAATGGACTGTCTTCTTCATTCACGGCGTCAAAATCAAACTTCCATCCTGTGTCACGCCGAAATGCAGAATGTTGAGAAAATTACGGTACAAGAACGAAGAACTCACTTTATTGAACCATCGCGACTGTCTTGTTCCAGCATACTAGGTGTTATGCTTAGAGTTGTTGAATCGCCAAGTGTTGATGAAGGATGTCGTGTTCTCTGTGAACTGTTACGAAAGTCCTCCTCGTCGTTCTTCTCGGGTGGGCTGGAGTTTAGACTGACGCGTATTTGCCGAGAGTTCGGGATACTAGGTCTCGAAGGGTGGGTGTTGGTTGTACTCGATAGGGCTGTGCTTAGTCGACGCATGCGATACGGGTCACTTGCGCCTTGGTTTGACGCGGTAGAAGGAGGACTTTCCACTGGAATCTGAGATATGGGTACAGGAAAGAGACGGGAGGGCCCGGCCACCTCAGAGGAGAAACGAGCCCAGGGGTGAAAGGCCGGCGCCGGATATACAAGCGGGGGGCCGTCTGATGGGACTGCATTCGCGAAAACATTTGTGTAGTCTGGTGATATTCGGGATAAATCAGCCGCACGCTGCTTCTCTGCATCTCGCTGTTGGTCTGCGGTTGAAGGAGGGAGAAAGGCAAAAAGGTCCTCTGTGTCGCTTTCCTCTTCCTCTTCTTCCTCAATATAAGCATTATCATAGGTATATTGGTGGTCACGGTCAAATGCGCCTGCAGAAGTTGGGGGACGGGCTGAAGATGTACGAAAAGCTGAGGCTGTGAAGGGGCGAGAGCCTCCAGCTGAAGATGTTGGTCTACCGGACATCAGTCAAAGAGGTCCGGTAAATAGGACCTTTGAACGCCAATTGGGGTATCTTATGAATGTCGTCAAAAAGTTGCTCGGCGTCGTGGACGACGATGAGTAAGGACTACGGGAAGGAGAGGGGAGGGTATCTGAAGACAAGGGAAGGTACTTGGAGGGAAAGGACTTGTGGGAGGACTGAAAGTGGTCCGCTACTAGAGGATCACCACTAAACCAATCACATTTCTCAGGCACATCAACCTTCCCATGTTCCTGGTTAATATTTTTGTGCGTTTTTCACATTTTAATTTTATTTTCAGCCCCAACTACTTCCCTTTTGGACTTCTTACCCTAAATTTGGTTATTGAGCCGCCGTCCTTCCGGCCGCCCCATCTACATACAAATCCTCTATGCCCCGTAATTTTGTAGTATTAGGACGATTAAATGGTCTAATAGATTCATCTGCAGTATGTTTCATGCTCTCCTTATGCTGGCGACCCAGCTTTCGATCAAGTCCCTCATTTCAATCTTGCCCGCTAGCCCTGAGGCACATCAGGGCATCCACACGCTGCAACCCAGTTGTCATTTTCAGCAACCGTGACGTTTCATTTTGACAGTGCTCGTGTGCCTAGCACCCTCCATGGGTGTTATACCTTCACAAGTTCCCCAACACCACGCATACTGCTAATGTAGTCGCCGCTGTCAGTCATACTTTTTTACACTTTAAAGGCAACGAGTCATATGTCATGCCCTCGTTCAACTAAAATCTACAATCCGCGTGCACCGGTGCTCGTCGCTTGTTCGGCGATTAACCGCTTGTTGCAATGATCCAAGTTGCCGATCGCTACAAACGAAGTACATGTAGATTCTATCAAGCAATCAAGCACTTGCCCAAACGCACTAGCATCGAAAAGTTTGGGTTATCTGTTAAGGTAAACAGTCAGGACCTTCACTTTGTCATACGTGCCTTTGCCTATTGCCACCATCACTATACTTATCTGTGAAAGGCATAGCGCGCCTCGCTTACGCCCTGATAGGAGAACTCGTGCAGACTCAGCGTGTCGATGCACGTCACGATTGATGCTGACCAGCGGCTACATGTCTACGTCCGAGTGCCTCCAAAGCTCATGATAGGCGTCCTAGACTCCTAACTACGTTGGTTCCGAGCCAGTTTGCAGGCTTTGCCTACCGCAGTCTATAAACGATTGGGTCATTATTACTCACTAGTCCCGGAGATGACCCCAGCCTAGATGCAGACACCGCCGTAAAAGGCGTCCGCCACTGAACATAATTCCGTCACCCTTGATGGACTGATCACAAAACCAGTCCGTACTCGCGCGAGCGATAAGTATACTAGTCTGTTTACACCACTCTTCCCTCTTTTAGCGGTTTACGGTGAGGGTACGGGACGCCGGATATTTTTAAATAGACACTTTGTGGCTCTCGCTCCATTCCTTGGCGCAGATCATCATTCCTGAGGGAGTGAGGGAGATCAGCCATATCCTTTCATATGTTTCGCAATACTCATGCTATGACTGAGACTTTGCATATGAGAACGAACATACATAGCCGCCTATAAGTAGTCATGATGCTTCTAAGTATACCACATCGGGAAACCAAATAACTGCTCACCGAAGACGTAAATGAACGCAAAGCCACAGCTTGATTGGGAGAGCCCTACAATTCCAATGCTAAAAGAGGAATGCAATGCACTATGCCTTAGCAAGCTGAAAGACTTCCGACTCTTCCGACTGCGATGTTAAGACGCTCACTGGTATTAGGTTTTCCACCGTATTTCCCTTATCGCAGAGTCACAACTTCCAAATATGTCCTCCCGCGAGCGTTTCCTGAGGCAAATTGGGCAAGGAACCAGCGGAATCATGTATCGTGCGAGTCAGAGACTCAGACCAAGGCGCCCAAGATAGTCTCCCCGCGAAGCACGAAAGGCACTCCAAGGTATCGATTTCTTTAGCAACAAGTGCTCCATGACCATAATAGGAAGAGAGCGATGCACACCTTACAATATTGTAAGTAGTTGCGTCGGTACAGCATCACAATGGTTAATTTAAGCCGCAAACCGTAACTTAAGCATCTGCTGCGACGGAGGTGTCTATATCCACTTATCCACCTCCGCAGTGAGTACTATCACAGTCAAGGAGATTGTGCGCACGGTACTTGAGATTCGATTCTTCGGACACAGATCCAATAACCTTTTGCGTAACAGGAGGCATGTCTTGAGCAACCTTCATCGTTGTTTGAAATGTTACACCCCTGATGCCTAGCGATATGATGGCTCTCCCCGTGTTAGTACTCGTGACCTGACGAGGGTAGTAAACAAGGGACCATGTACCTTTTTGACTGCACACTCAGGAACAACAATACGGTCCGCTATTGGGCAATTCTAGAGTGCACGTTGTCCGAGGACTCGGCAAATAAGATAGACGGGCGCGTCAAGTGAAGACACAATAGTCCCGTTGTGCCTGAGATGTTTGTGGCTACTGGGCACTGAGAAAAATGGGGTTGGCATGGCCAATGCTGCGCCTGGGTCATTTTTGGGCCTTTTAGGCGCTCAACAGACTGAACGTTATCGCCTGTCAGCGATGCATCTGATGATGGTGGCAATTTGAAACCCGGGAAAGCCACCGCTTGCATTCGTAATAGAAAATGGTTCAAGGAACATACGTACTTTATAAGACATATAACATACAGTACGTCATCAGAAAAGCAGATGGGCCAACGTCTGAACGCGCTGGACAGGTTTAAGCGGGAGGCGACAACATGAATGTCGTTGGATGCCTTCCATGTCACTAGGTGTCTTCAAAAGCGTAAGAGAGAGTGAAGCGCATACTCGTAGAAGTGTGGTAAAAAATTACTAGAAAGAGGTACAAAACCGCGTGCCACGGAGCAAGGTGAAAACCCTAGTTTTGGAAGTGAGAAGAAGGAAACGTGACATGGGAGAACCCGAGCTCACCTGACCGCCCACAGTCACTACTTCACACCTTTGTCAAGGGTGAAGCTGAAGCTTAAGTTTGCAATCGGGACTCAGGACACCTGGAATGGTTTGATCAGGCTGCAACTCGGAGGATGGGACCTACGTCACCATGAGTCAGTGGCGGAGCCACTGTCAGTGCCACTGTACGTGACTGCATGACAGTACTTGCGAGTCGGAATTCAACTTGAAGCAATTGGCCTCTTACAGATATCCAGATAGTAGCTTGGTGAGATGCAGGTATGATAACGCCTCAGAGCTGTCAGTGTCAATATTAATGTTCTGATAACCGGTCAAATTCGAACTGGTGAGAGAGTGTAAGCCAATCTGGGTCCACGTGCTGGCGCTCGGGACCGGCGACTCTTGCACAGCTCATGACTGGTGATCGTGACGGCCGTGCACCAATCTTCCGCAATCCAACAAAGGTAGCTTGATTGTGACAATGATGTTGATAATACCAACAGATAGATCATGATGATTCTTAGAAAGTGATCAGCGAGCGTCAATCTGAGCTCTCATGTCAACTATAGTTACTGTCACGGGCTATTACCGACACCGAGCGCGGCCGCATCACCAGGACGCTGCGTCCGCAGTATGTTTCACGTGAACTCTTCGATAGTGGCGCGCAGATCTACTGTATATCTGCAGTTATGTACATCGTACTGTGCATTGGCCTCGTTCGTTCTTTTAAACATACTAAAAGCGCTGTCTGACGAGGATGAACGGAGACCGTGACAACAAAGAGGTTTTTCAACTTCAAGTTGAATATGGTGACTTCGGATCAGCACAGACTGCCACTCTCAATAGCCAGACTCGCGAATCGCAATTTGTGGAGCGGCCGCGCCGGTCTATGGCAGCTAGGCTTTTTGGTATCGGCATTGTGAGCTTGCTGCTCTTTGTCGTGTTTACCCACCCTAGATTCAACATCGTGCGCAATGTTTCCGACTACTACGAGGTTGGGATTTTCTTTGGCCGTCAGGACTAGAAGTCAACTTATGTGCTACAGTTTTCAACAGACTTAAATGAACCTGGTTACCCTGATCCCAGCGATGGGGCAGTCGTCGGGTGCATCAGTAGCGCGGAGTGGGACGAATACTATGAATTACCATCATGGGCGCAGCAGTTCCCTTTTGGCAGCGAGTCACTTTTCACCCTTCCTGTCGGCTCTGACTCCCTGTATCTCATCTCTCGGGGTGCTTTCCAGTACGGCACTGTCACCGTGGAGCAGTCAACGGATGTCTCAGATGATGTCATTGTACGCATCCGCGCTGCATACTTTAAAGAAGAGGCCTTTGAACGTGCAAATGTTTGCCGCCTCAAGCGCCAGGAAAATCAGAATGGAATCGGTATCTACGCAAGTTTTTTTTCTTGAACAGTAGGTTGTGCCGTACTAATATTACATGGGCAATGCCACATAATAGACCTCGAAGAGCCCTCTTCCTGGCCAAGATAACAAAGATCAGCTCATGTTTGATGTCACATTGACCTTGCCCGCCAGCGCGAGCGAGGATGCCCTCTATATCAAGAGTTTAGAGACCTCTGCGCCTCTTTTCAGCCACGAGGTCGCGGCTTTGTCGGACACCGTTTTCTTCGGTAGTATTTCGTTAAATACTTTGCATTTCCCGATCAACGTCCAGGTTCGTGCTACATCACTTAGAGATTTAAGTATTTAGAGCTGAAGTCTTCATAGTCTGTAGCAGCCGAGACAGGGGTTTTTACCACTGCTAACGGGCTTATCAAAGGACACTTTCATTCGATGTCGTCTCTCAAACTCATTACTACCAACATGGCCATCGACGCAGATGTTATCCTGTTTCATAACGAATCTGCAAAGCCATCTGAATTGGTCATAACAACTGCAAATGCGTGTGTACTCATGCTCCTTTTCATTCCTCGATATATTAAACGCTTCGTCGTTATATTAGGCCCCTTAATGCACGTGTATCTTTGACTACTGTCTCGGGATATGCCGGAGAATTCGGAGTTGATGCACAAACCGCGAACGCCCCGCTTAAACTCACCTATGCCAACTCGCCAGTTCATTCTCAGCTCAACAGTAAGGCGAGAACCGTGAATGCTCCAGTGACTGTAGGCTTGCATAGCGCATTCGAGGGCTCTTTCTCTATATCCTCCTCATTCATCGGGCCCTCGCTTGAGCAACATAGAGTTGAGGATCCCACAGGCAAAGGGCGTGAACGTCATGTCACTGCATCCCGCAGCAGGGGACACGTTCAAGGCACTGTTCGTTGGGTTGGGGGCGAACATAGTGGAGGCGGAACTGGCTTTGTTCAAGTATCAACAACGCTATCGCCTGCCAAGTTGATCTTGTGAAGCATGGTGTTCTAATTGGAAGAGGGTGGATCGAATTCTTTCAAGATTACTCTGTCGTAAACATGTTCTATCTTCACATCTGCGATGCCCTTGCTGTAATCATGACTTCATTGGTTGCGAGGTCGTCATGGGGGTGACTATACCAGACAAAGGCAAAGACAAAGGTACAAAATCCTGTGTAAACAGTTAGTATATTTGTACCATTACTTTTGTGAGTGCTTTAAGATACGGAGTGCACTCGTTTAAACCGTCCTCTAGAAATCAATTCAACTTTTTCTATCCCAAAGAGAGAAGGAATCAAAATCATCCAGATCAACTGCTGGATGTTCAAGTCGGGGACCTCATCCCCTACTATCAATCACTCAGGTACGCCGTTCGACTGATGCTCTTTGGGTGCCGAACTTTTTATATGGCTTCCCTGTGGAGCTGAAGATATTCTACATGCAGAAGGTGCCAAGGAAAGAGGGAGAGCATGACCCTGCGTACACAGAGAACTGTGACCTTTTGATGCCTGGTGTGGGAGAAATCGTTGGTGCGTGAGATTCTGAACTGCCGTACGCTAGTACTACCTGTGACTAAATACGTGATAGGCGAATCGATAAGGATAGCAGATATGGAAGAGCTACTCGCGGCGTACAAGCGCGCGCGCGGCTGGCTAACCGTTTCACTGTGAGATATGTATGGATTAGGACTGATCAAGAAAATCGCATTGAAAGACACCTTCCAGGAAATGTTCGCTGTATCCACGATGGCCCGGTCGTGCAACACCTCAGGTTTGATTTGGACCTCGATGTTTGGCAGTATCGTGAATAAAATGTATGGTTATGCATAATAGATTCGAGTCGTTTAATGTCTATCTAACCCCCATCCAAAGGCGAGCAGAGGGACGACAAACTATTAGCAACATATGCATTTAAGTATGCCATGATACACCTCCTGAGGCTCCTGTTTTCTAAAAGTGCATCTGCTTGGGCATCAACCATGCTGTCCATGACCTGCTCAATTCGTGTGAGGTAATATTGGCCATCCACTCGGAGGACCCACGGTTCTCGCCTTACTATTGAACCGGGAATCAACTTGGCGAGTCGACATGAGACTCTTGGGTGTTCACGACTTTGAGGCAGTACTCAAAGATACTGCCTCAAGGGGCTAGCTATAATGACGAACTTGATTCACCCAGTGCATCGAGTGATGAAAAGGGGCGACAATCACATCTACTGCGCCAATGATGATGTTGGTGGTGGTGAATCCGAGAGACGATATTGAATGGGCATTGAAAATGTCTTTTGACGCGCTCATTAGCAGTGGTAAAAACTCTGCTACATCCGCTATGTACGTAATGCAGACGTCGGCAATGGACACTCTGGCTCTGAACGACGCGGCACAAATCTGGACATTGAAATTACTCCTCACGTCGCTTCAAGTTAGTCAATATTGAGTGTTCAAATCAATTCAAAGGTGCCTTCATTGCCCATGAAGCAGGGAAATTTGACCAGACTCCAGGAACAACCACATTGAAATTTGACCAAGTCAGCAACGAACTAGGTATTGTACAATCAGCCACAGCACCAATGCGAAAGCAGAAACATGACTCACTGTCCAGATATGCCCATGGACAGGCTGCCATCCCATCGATAAGCAGTCTAATAACTGCAGTATTTGGTACCGCTGGTACGCTATTAACATTGCAAGGTGCAAGGCATGAGCAACGGGTTGAATCCTGGATGCAAAGCAGACAACTCATACTCACCGACTTCAAATTACAGCTAAGGCCACTGCAGCAATCTTTGGCCGTTATGCAGTCCACGAATATGGGACTGCATGCAGTGACAGACATACATGCTGCCAAAGCAGTGACGACGACGAGGAAGGATGAACGCATGATTTATACGAAGTGATACAAGCTTTGCAAAGGGAACTCTGAACTACTGAGGTGGACAGGGCTGCAATGCTTTTATATCCTGAAAATATTAATATTATTGTGGGTAAAACTTGCAAATTCTATTGGTTTGGCAGATTGGTTGCGCCTGGATGGCAGAACTTCACGGCGAATGGTGTTAGAAGACCCTAATACAGCGCCTGAATCGGCGGACAAACAAACCAGAATCCGAAGAAATACAGCCCAAGCGACAGAACTGCATAGGCAAGGCTCTTTCATAGCCTCCACGAAGGCCTGATTATAGATAGATCGGAGGTCACATTTCCAGATAGCAACTCGTCAAAAAATAACACCAAGGTTGCTACAAAATTGAATGAGTAGCGACGGAATGAAGGTGAAGGAACATCATTCACTTTTTCCCATGCCTTCTAAAGCACATCACAGCACCGAACTACACACTGAAAACGAATATCATTATATTAGTAAAATAACAAGGGAAAGAAATAAGGGAGAGACCTACATGCAAGGCAGTGGCAGGTGTGCGAGGGGAACAAGTATGAGGGTACACTGCGACGAGAGTTGTTGTGCAAAGTATGATTATAATCACAAGGGAGAAAAACAGAAGAAAAAACTTGTCTGAGGACGCGAGACGGAGTCAGCAGTGACTGGA
Source organism: Suillus subalutaceus (assembly GCF_016647625.1). Lineage (NCBI taxonomy): Eukaryota > Fungi > Basidiomycota > Agaricomycetes > Boletales > Suillaceae > Suillus > Suillus subalutaceus. The sequence goes on along the minus strand of NW_024540454.1, from coordinate 67,718 downwards.
AAGGCAGAAATAGTATCAGGGCTGTGGACATCATGTACTCGCGCAGATTTCCAACCATCAGTAGCTGCGGCCTGCCAAGGTTGTGTCTCACCCACCCCTGACGCACCAATACTGTCCATGCAGAGCTCTTTGCCTGCTGCAGGGAGTACGCTGACATCTTACCATTCGTCCCCATCCCGATACATCATCATCAATTTTAACATACCATCAAGCTCACTCCCCCCTTCAGCTCGTGATCTAGCCAGGCTCAGCAACGCACACACCAATCAATTGGAGACTGTGCAGCTCACCCACCCACTCCCAGCAACCCAGCCAGTCATCGGTAATGGGCAAGAAGTTCTGGCCGCCGCCGCCAAGCCGGATGCTCCTCAAAATACAAACATGGCCCCTCTTAGATTAGCTGCATCAGCTGCTGCTGTCCTGCAACCGCAAACAAAGCGTCTCCTAGAGGAACGTCCACCTCAAATAAAGGTATGTACCTGCCACCCCAAAGGACCCACTAACGCAGAACAGGGCACCTATCACTGCCCACGCCAAGTCAGATATCAAATACCCATGCTAATTTATGTCGCCCATTGGATATTTGATAATATCGAAAAGGCGCAAGAAACTGGGGTGCAATAGTTAGGCTGCGCGGCATTTGCTCACGCACTCAGCATCATGTTCGCATACAACAAGCGCAGCATATCGGAGGAGGATCCCGACTGCCCCAGAGGTGGCACCACGGACGCCCAGGAAGAATTCGTTCTCGAGGCTGCATGGACGGCCCTTTTGAAGCAGATTGGCAGAAGCATAGACGGGATCCAAACGGACGTTGACCTGGAATGTCTATCGGTCTTCGAACAGCGCCTGTTTGAGAAGTTGGCTCAGTCGTGCTCTGCAGGAAACTATCAGTGGGGCCTAGATGACGGGAACCATCAACATGGTTGGGACTCATATGCTGGGTTTCCATCCCACTAGAACCACGAGGATCGCAATGAATGAAATCACGATTATGATGAAAATGAGCTTGAGGTGCTATGCTTTCTGACTTTCGAAACGGTCCTAGTTCCATAACGATCACCCTAGCGCGTGCCAGACTGAGTGACAGCGACAATGTCGAGCAAGACATGTCGGGACCTCGGAAGCGAAGAAAGGTCACGGTGGCACTGACCGGGTCTTGATTCGGAGATGATGCCCGCAATTGTGCAGTCACTCGTTCGGAAGAAAGAAAAATAACATTGTATGCAGAGGAATCAGACTACAATGTAATATAAAAGATGACTTAGTGACAAAGAAGACAGTCGTTGAAACAATTATGATATGGAAGACCTGACTTTGCAGACCGGAGTACTTGTATGAATCTTGACGATACCGCCTGACCGTGACTTTGCGGGCATGGATATAAATATAAGGATTTGGCGCACGCTCGAATCCATGGCTCGTTTGGAGGGCAAGTACTGGGAGGTACATAACAGTGTAGTGATGCGCACTCACCGTTTGGGAGCATGCGGCAGTTGCCGTAGCAGTTGCCTCATTAGTAATTAGTACGCGACGTTCATGTCCTTCCTGGTCTGCCCCCTCGGTACTCAGTGTCGGTGCGCGTCCCATCCTCAACGCTGCAGACCACGGCTACAACAAAACCTGTCGAGATTATATTCTCCCCTCCTGGTATGCATGTATGATTCAGAAAGCCCCCATCCCAGACCTAACTCCATGCCAACCTAGAAGAGCTTTGGGCGATCTGGATATCTGACTCCCGCATTCCAATGCGTGCGTCGCGATATGCATGGGCCGCCTCGTGGAACATAAGTCCACTGCGCGTCGACAGCTGGTTCTGGGCTTGCAAATCAAAGGCGAAGAAAGTGGAACAACCACTACCGAACAAGACGTGCAAGCTTTCGTTGGTACCGCCGGCTACTTGAAGAGAGAGCTCACAACTCCAGTTTCAGTTCCATCGCATGCCTGTGACTCTGATGCGACTGATGTCGACTCACCATCTGGCAATGCTCCCATTTCGTTGGACGTTAACTTTTTTCCAGATCAAAACTCAATGTTCATGCCTCCAAGGTTTTCCATCATGCCCAATCCATCTATTATCCCTGAACCTATGGAAGGAGGTGCACGTACACGCTATCACGCTCAAAATTCTTCACCAGTAACACGCACTCTCACCCCCATGACAAATTATGGACACACGGCAAGTCACAGCAGGTTCAAGCATTTATGACCAAAAGCCGCCGCGATCAAAATGCCTTTTGGGGCTTCTCACGATGTGTCTCTCGCCGATGCCTTGATGTTGTACCCCTATCTCTACCTGTTGTGCGCACCTCACAAGGTTGCTGCATCCGCAACCTTCCGTTTCTCGGCTTCCCAGATGGAGTGGGACCCGACAAATTTAGATTGTTGCTTCGAGGATTCTGGCGTCAAGACTTCGAACTATCGTTGCTGGACTCAGAGCTGCTGAATGACGAATGAGATACCACTCTCGCGCCATAATGTTACCTGCTTCCCCAGCTGTACTGGATTGTTCCCAGTCAACATCAAGGTTTGTTTGAAGCCATGCCTCATGTCTCGCCTACGGTATATTGCACTCACTACCTATACTAGGTCGCCTATGTCGTTCTCGAGGCTCTGGATACCATAAACTCACGAGGCCTCATGGGATGATCATATGTGTGGACACGGGGAGTGGGACGACCAGGAAGAATTGACTATCATGAAGTGTGGGGGAGTACTGGATCTGGTTGTGGATTCAACCGCGTCTCGTATTTTACATCTTCACAACTTTGCCTCTTGTATTCACTCCATAAACAAGTAGTCATTCCGCCATTTTGAGTAGAGACAAGTGGATTCGTCAAAATTGTGCATACCCCACCCAATGACAGATATAGATGTTATTTTCTTCCAGAAGTGGTATGCTTAGTATAGCCTGAAGCTGCCCTCAGCTCACCAACGTACGCTCGGTGATATGGCACATAGGCCATGGAAGCAATCTGAATACAGTGTGACAGGTGACAAGAAACCTAGACGAATGGATCCCCTACGACCTCTAGCACAACATTTTCTTCTTTCCCGACCTCAGCGGAACATTCCCGATGAACCCACCGACCCTAAAAAAGACAGATGAGAATGTTGACAACTTTCAACAACCAAGTCAAAGTCCAAATACCAAGGCGCGCAACAAGCACAGGATAGACTCACTGTGTAGGACTGATCCCCTATGCCAATGCTACGAAGGCGTGTCTGGAACATCAAGGCGCGAGCGTGCTCCTCGGTAAAACGAGTCGCCTTCCCCTCACTGGAAAGATGGGAAAAATCTGCATACATGGCTCGGGGTCCTGAGTGCTTTTCAAACCGCGGAGGTAAATCAACGCTGCCATCAGGGATCCAAGAGACATGAAGCGTGAGAGTTTGAAGGTTGTGCCCCGCCTCGATTGCTTTTGCGATTGAATCCTAAACACATCAGCAATTAACCGGAGATTTATCTTCCCAATACTAACAAGAATCACATACTACGTCTGGACTCGCCACAGAGCATTCAAGTGTCGAAAGCTGGGGGCATGTTGAACACATATAGGATACGGTTTCTAACGTCAACTGCGCAAGCCCCACAGCAAAATCTTGAAGGGACTTTCCGTGTCTGTCAGTAAGATTCACGATGAATGGGCGCGGAATGGTTATTTGGCCGTGCACTGCAAATGCATTTAGCGTGAATGACTTTAGAGTTTGTTGGTGTGGAAGCAATATCCTCATCCATGTCCATAGTTTCTGCGGTCCATCGATATCCACTGATCCTGCTTGAACTGTTAGGCGTTGCAAACGGGGGTAACGGTGTGAGAGGCGTGCGGTAATTTCCAGAGCCTAGATATTCCGTGTCAAGGGCTATCAGATTGGGCAGACAAGCAATTATAGCCGGGATGGCGGCGCTTGGTGCACCCTTGAGACAGAGCTCTTGTAAAAGAGGAAGTTTCATGAAGACAGAGACGAGGATAGTTGCGGGAACACCTGCACAACGCTGTGAATGGAATAAGGAAACAAAGAGGTAAATCAAAGGCTCTCTTACGCCAAGTTCGAGGTGCGTTAGAGAGGAGCTCAACAAATGAGCCCATCCTTGAAGCACCCGCGGGGGGCCCCACTCCAAAGACCACACTGATAGGCGACGGATGCCCTGAATAGTATTGAGCCGGGCCCAAACTCGTTCTCCTGGATCATACTGGGTGCGTATGGTAAGCTCCCGCAAGGGTAATGTCATCAAGACATCCAGTATGGGTAGAAAATTCGCCTCTGGAGTCGCCGTGTCGTCCACCCAAGTTGCAGATGTGAGATTTGTACAAAGTCTAAGCGCTGCAACAATATCCTCAGTGATCTGAGGAATAACTTGTCGCAAGTTCTGCACTGCGCCTGTGTAGTGGGGGCGATCAAGCCAATTTACAAGTCTTGGAACCACGTCACTTGCCTGTCTCCGTCACATGCCAGACATACTGTGCCAATTCTGGTCGTTTGAGAAGGGTTGCAGAGGGATGATGAAGGATCTGATTGTAGTGAACATAGTTTTAGACACTTACTCGCGAGATAAAGAGTAATCGCACATTTCGCTTCACTCGTGAATCGAGCCTCCTGTACAAAAGTGGGGTCGCTGCGCAGTTGAATGCCCGGCTGACTAGTGTAGCTGCACTCAGATGCCTTCGATCAGGTAAATGTATGAGAATAGGCTGCAGAAGATCGAAAGGTATGTTCACTATAGTAGACATGTTGTTAAGAGGTTGCGGCGTTCTTGCAATATGCGATCAGTCTAACTGATCGGGCAGACGGGCGGGCGCCTATGTAACCCCACTTGACATTTGACCCCGGGCCTAAGTTACCATCTATAGAAATTTTCTAACTTGCAAGCAACCTGGGCGCACTCACTAGCTCTCTTTGCGGTATATCACCATCCGCAACCGTGGATTATCGCTTCTGTCAACTGCAAGAATAGGGTAGCATTGTAATAGTGGTGGTAAGTGAGCTTGTGATACACAATGCTCATCGATCATCACCAGCCACAATATTTTCCACTACTAGTTTTCCTTGTGCCACCCGTTTTATCAAAGGAGCAAGCGGAGCATCTCGACTGTAGCATTCCTGCAGCTCTCAGGACAAAATAAAAAGGATGGTTGGCGGGTAAGTCCTGGTTTAGATTATCTACCTCGGGTCATACATCAATGATGATCGGCCTCGAGCCGGCAAAAATTCCCAAGCAAACCATTTGGATAGGAACCTATAGCAACCAAGGAGCACCAAGCCGTTGGTAGCCTATTCCGTCATTAACTTCTTGCCCACAGGCTCCCACAGGGTGTTGATAGGTGTTGATAGGCGTGGTGCTCCCGAGCACGAAGGGGCACGAAGCCAGCCAGGCCAGCCTAGAATTCAAGTTGTCATGGTATTTAATGTCTGTATCCCCCATAACTACTCACGAGGTCTGTCCCATCATGACATATTCAAATGTTCCGTTGGAGACCAACTGAACGAGAATTAAACTTTACTCTCCGCGTTCCTCTTCCCGACTCCCGAGGGACCAGGGTATTTATGGATGTTCTTGTTCTCGGTGCTTCTCGTAGCCAGTCGGTACTTCGAATGATATATCCACGTCGTCCGAATGTCACTGACTCATGTTCCTCGACTTCGACTCCCATATGCCGTTACTTCAGCTGTCGGCCGCCATCAGATATTGGGCGGAATAGGCATCGTTTTACGCCCTCGCGAAAAACAATAAACTATTCACCCGTGTAAAACCGAGGCAAATCCGTATTTGAAAGTCGCATAGTCAAACTTCCACCATAACACCGGGTAGCCGACCAAACGACCAATCATGAGGTAAGACTTGGGTAAGATACTCGAGAATCGCGGCCCTATGTCATGTTTTAAGGATCATTATTTCATTCGAGGCGCTATCGACGCTGAACGGTACGTCACTGATCCATCGTATCTAGCGACCAAGATAAGAAGAGACGACTGTGTAGTAAATTTGAACAGTCGTTTGTCATGAGATGATAAGAAATCCAAAATACTACACTGCTATAAAACAAACAAATGTATGAAAATTAGAATAACGTCAGAGGGTATGAAGGTCGCAAATGGAGTTCCTGCCGCATGCGATTAGGCTAATGTAGATATATCAATCAGGGAACGAAGGTGTAACGGCATGCCGCTTGTGTCGAGTGATCAAAAAAAAGCTGAAATGATGGTTTTACATTCATGAAGCCGGCGGGGTTTTAAGCAGTGGGTCTCCGAGAACGGCCGGTCAGTGCATCAGAAATGCGTCTGAATCTGCCATTCGACCCCACGGAGGTGACGGAGGGAGCTTCGAGAGAGGATTTTCGCGATTCCCCACTGTAGCGTTGCGTAGAAACTGGGAAAAAGTGAACAGATTCGTTGGGATTGTGATATAGGATATGTGACTCCAGAAGAGCGAGCATCGAGTCCTGGTGACTCGTTCTGGGAGGTGATGCTTCGGGCAGTTGTGGGAGCGGAGGTGAGGGCAACTGCGCGAACATTCAGGAATCAGTAGGAGTCGCATGACAAGTGGGAAAGGACTCACTGGTTTTTTGCGACCCTTCTTGAATTTGACGGAGTAATTTTCATCCCAATCGTGGAAAGGGTCTTCATCAGTGGCAGCTGTACGGTCATATAGCCTCGTGCCTTTACGTACACGAGGTTGGATGGGTTGGAGCTTAGGAACAGGAATATCGTTGTCGTGAACAGCTTCAGAGTAACATACGTCGACAAATGACTCAGTAGGCGAAAGGAGAAGCTGTTCATCGAGGCGATCAAGGCAAGATGGATCAAAATCAAGGTTATGTAACGAGCGGTGTAGGACTTTGAAAGTGTTCGTGTGGGTCTCGGAGGAGACATCATCCGCAGTGGGCGGTGATGCGTAATCACGCGGGCGGAAGGTTGGTCGGATGGGAGTTGGCAGATGCTTCCAGCCTTGTGTATCTGCGGAAGACTGCTGATCGTTGTCGTGAGTTATACGCGTGGACCCAAGGTGGGCTTGGCTGCAGGATCTAATCAATACAGGACAACTGGGATAAGTTTCAGCAGACCCACAGTCTTTACACTCAAATCATCAGAGCTTGAGATGAATGAATTCTTTAGAGGTACGTGCGTCCTCGCGTACTTGTCCCGTGGGGTGCATTTGTCCACAATACGTCTGTGGGATGATACGTGCATATTTGATGGACTTGAAGTACGAACGCAGCTCATTTGGCGCTGATCCCAGGAAAATGATAGAAAGGTGATTGCGAGTACAAGAATCCTTGGCGCCTATCATGTTGCTTTGCTTTTATGAGCGCACGGAATTATGCTCTTGCATGCCCCGGTGACGCACGATTCGATCTAATTATAAATTCAGAATTGGAAGGGAATCGATCTCGAAGCACGTAAATCACGAAACTGAACTCACGTGAAGAACCAATATAATTGTCAGCGGAGCAAAGGCGACTGAATGATGATTGGCTCAATCCATTCATGAAATCATATCCTGCATGGATGTACGTGTACGCGAAAGAAAATCTGATGCAAGTTTTTGTAATGAGCAATTCAAGGTTATCATTAGTCCCCGATGAAGCATAGCAACTGCTCGGATCATCAAACTAGGTCCATTACATTCCGAAGTCTCCTTGACAGCTAGAGCGCTCAAGAGCTGGGCGCACAACATCCACTTCATCTCATCCAGATTCGGGCTTTTTCTTCCGCCCGAATTTACGAGCGAAACATTTCGCCCGTTCTACTAGCCCATTTGACAGTGGCTTGGCGCCAAGTGCAGTTAATACTCCGAGACGTTCTAGGGCGTGGCTCTCCTGCTTTGGTTGCGTGGATGGTGGTGGTGTGAATCTCCTCAGAGCGCGCGTATCCAGCATCCACTGTTGCCTTTTCGACAGAGACGTCAATGACCAGGTGCGTGCTCGGCGAGAGTACGTTTGATGAGCGCGACCGAGACATACGTCGGGGTAGTATGGCTTCAACTGTCTTTTGGAAAGGCTGACGGCCATGTATTTGTTCGACTTGTGTCACCTGCTGGTCGTCTTCTAAATGGTGAGATTCCTCTTCTGAGCCTTCGGAAATGAAGGAGTCCATGCTTCTGGGCTGAAAATTCCGATCAGGAAATGCTCCTAATAGCAGGCACAAACAAAAGGTCACTTACGTTTGCTAATGAATGATAGAATGTCGACTTGTGGGCAACAGTAGCAAGTAGTGAAGGTGTGGGTGAAGTGGAACTACTTGCGCTATTGTTGTTTGAAGGCTATTGAGGTTGAATTATGCATGGTCCACATAGTAGGCGAATAACCCGTACCTGGCCGAATCGTGAAACCGACACAGAGCTCCTCTTCCGTTGGTGTCCCCGCCTGCTTGAACCGACTAAATCAGGGCCAACTAGCTCATTTGCCGACATTTCTTGTTCTTGCATGGCCCTCCTCTCACTTTCTTCTTCTACCTGTCTGAATCTCTGCACGAATTTAGCTTAACTGTGTGGCCTTACTACAATATATAAGGGTATGCTTACCTCCTCCAGGGGTTCAAGGGATGACAGCATGTTGAGATTTGTCTCGTACGTGGCCTGAGGTGCGTTTGAATCTGAAACGTGAGAGTGATGATGGTAGTAGGCAAATTACGACGGCGTTTATGTGTCGGACCTAGATGCATATAAACAGCCTTGTACCTCATTGTGAAAAGTCGAGAGCATCGTTAAGCCCGATGCTCGGACCTGACACGGAAGTCATCCTCAGCAGGTGTCGTGGGGGGACAATTAAAAATATTTGCTGAACATACCGGTCATCGGCCGGTCACCCCAAAAATGGAAGGCAAAGATGAAAAAAGTTTTGAATAGGAGACCGTCATACACTTTCTAAGTAATAACTGCGATGAGCGTTCAAACAAAGCTTGCATTTCCAAAAGCCGGTCATCGCAATGGTGGAGATCGGCGCAATCGACTTCAAGAAATCGCGCAGAGCACGATGGACGCGATTGAGAATGGCACAGTCACCATCGCCAACTGTTTCCTATGATCTCGCTGCCAAAGTCAACTTCTCCAATCATAACACCCGCTACTATGCTCCAGATTATTTGTTGTCCACCTGGTCCACCAGTGACCCACCACGTAATCCCACAGCGAAATCTGAGGTGTCTATCCTCGAGATTTCGACACTTGATGGTGCCAGATTGTTGTTCAATACCATTTCATCTCGTTCCACGAGCTTCGGCCGAATAGCAATCTTGAACTTTGCATCTGCTACACGACCTGGAGGCGGTTTCTTGAATGGGGCACAAGCTCAAGAGGAGTCTATAGCCCGATCATCTACGCTTTATCCCTCTCTAATGACTGGACAGCGCGCAGCGCTTCTACCAACTACATACCCATGATAGAAACAGAGGGTTTTATCATCACGCAATGGTATACACACCTTCTGTCGTGATCTTGAAGGATGATGCAGGGAATTGGGCGTCGCCTTTTGAAGTCGATGTCCTAACAAGCGCAGCTGTAAATGCTGGCGATGTGAGGAAGAAGATCGGAGATAAGTCAGAGCTTGCGGAGATCGAGGAGCCCATCGAATCTGTCATGAAAGAAAGGATGGCGCGCATTTTGTTCTTGTTTGAACAGCAGGGTGCTAAGAACATCGTCTTGGGCAGTTTTGGAACGGGGGTATTCCAAAACGATATCAAAGTTGTTGCGAAGATCTGGGCAGAGTTATTGACGGTGAAAGGTGCGCGATACCGGCATTCGTTTGATCGTGTAGTATTCGCCATTCCTCGGGAAGGATACTTTTACCACTTTCGAGCAATCATTCGAGCAGCAGACTAGCACTGATACCATAGTCATGCATAACTGAGTATTGGGGAAATCTATTGGATCGTCCGGGGTCTTTGGATCGGTCCTCTATGACCTCAGATCAGCCCAGTGCTCGTCTACTCCTTCTGGCATGCCCGCATGGTTTAACAAGCATAGATCCGCAATACTCAGAGTCTCTAAATTTCGGCCCGTTGCGTCCACACAGATGCTCCGCGTATTTAGACTCAATAGCAGCCTAGAATCAGTGACGCAACATAGCCTCCTGCTTTATGACTCACTGATTCACCGCGAGAACAAGCGAGCTGCTGCGGCTGCCCGAAACGCGATGAATGGATAACATCATGCGGAGCCATGGGGTTTAAGATGCATGATGGATAATCCTTGACGTACACCTGCGGCCTTATCTATTATGCATTGACCTCGTGTTGCCTAAAGGTGGGTCGTATGAACTGCGTACGCCCCACATGACATTTCACGTACGAAAAAGCCCAGCTGGAATGCAGTTCCTGTGTCATCCTTGTGGTGCATCCGAGTCATCACAGCTTGCCTTGAGGCAAATTTTGCAGTCTGACTGGCAGGAACCTCGAAATTGAGCGCTGAGGATTGATCCGCAAGTTGCGTGTATCACGAATCCTGTGTTGATTTGATGTGAAATTGACAGAGCTTCCCGCGGAGCGCTCATGCTCTTGAGAAAATTTCAGTTCAAAACATCGGGTCCCTGGGATGTCATCCAACTCACCTGCAGCGCGCTGCTTCCCGACATCGCACGTAACTCAGCGGTGTTTATTTGACATCATTGTGGTGCAATAGCGCAAGCGACTCCCAAACATCAATATTTGGACAACATCGTCGGACAATGGACAACGATGATATTTACGCAATCGATTTTCAGGCTAAGCAATTGGATAGGAATAAAAGGACGAGGGAACAATGGACGACACGCGCAGAACACGTGTAGTTGATCTGATAATTAACACTGGACCTGGATTCAAGAAACGTATATCTTGACTTCCTTCGAAAATTTCCTCTTGAACCCAAGCCCTTCCACCTTCCTCCTCCCTCTCTCATCTCTCAGGTAAAGTCACTCATGGTCAACTCATCAGAGCACGGATTGGCTCGTGTCATCCATCACAAGGATTATTATATACGTGGTGGTGATATGACCGTACTGGTGAGTGTCTAACGGTCGTTATGATACTCAACGCCTCGGATTGATGGATGGAACTTCGAATTTCGCAGGTCGAAAATCATCTCTATCGTATACACAGTCACTTCTTCGAACGCGAATCGCTGTTCTTCCGCCAGAAGTTCCAGTCATCTGAAGGCGAGGAGCGCGGCTCATCGGACAACAATGCCTATACCTTGGACGACGTCAAGAGCGAAGACTTTGCACGTTTCCTCTGGGTCTTCTACAACCCGTATGTCAACTTCATTTAATTTGCTCAAACCAGACATCCTGACAGTCGTGAATAGAAAATATTCGCTCTATGAGGCGCCTCTTGAGACGTGGCTGAGTATCCTACACCTCGCCAACCGGTGGAGTTTCTGCAATGTCAAGGAGCTCACTGTGCGTGAACTCGAGAAAATTTCGATAGAACCCGTTGACAAGATCGCAATCTATCACGAGTACAGTATCAACAAGCTCTCCCTCATCCCAGCGTACATCGCGATCTGCAAGAGGGACAAACCTTTGACATTTACTGAGGGTATAAAGCTTGGGATGGAGACCGTTCTCCGTGTCGCAGACGCTCGCGAGCGGGCTCGCCAGCGCGCTGCTGAGAGTGGAATCCGCTCGCCTTCGTATCACGATTTCGATGACAGTGAAATGGAGTCCATGGTCAAGGAGGTTTTCGGAATAACGTCGCGACCAACATCGCCGATTCCGCAGACCAGTACTTCATCTACCTACACCAATGGCTCGGCCTCCACAGGCAACACGAAAGTCAACGGAACCAAAGCCAACGGGTCGACGGCAGCCAAACTCAATGGCGGCTCCTCAATCCGTCCCAACGGTTCTTCCAATTCCGACCCGACTGTTCGTTCCTCCGTCGACTCCACGCAGACGTACGGCACTGCCCAGGAATCGCCATCCACTTCTTCGGCTTCTTCCACAAATACACCCGTTTTTTCGTCGCAAAATGCTGGTCCGAAGTCGGCTGCCTCAGTGCATGAGAACAAGCCCTCGCCGCCGGAGAAAGCCAAAGTGCCTGAGCAGACGAACACTTCTTCCACTGTATTCCCCTCTACCGAACCATTCCAGGCTGGCTCCTACAAACCAAACGGAACGGGTGAGCCTTCATCAGTGGCGAGTCCTGTGCTTATATTTTTCTGACTACGGCTCATTGTTGGTATCGCAGGAGGGCCCAAAGGAGGAAAAAGCTGGTTCTCATAGTTCCACCACCGTTGTCACCCCTACCGTTGAGCTTGTTGTATCAACACCCATTGATGTTAAGAGTCACGATGAGAATAAAACTATCGACCACGAAAATGATGCTGAGAAGGATGAAAGTCAAACCAAGGACATTGACCCCTCTAGTGTGCAGTCCGATAGCGAAAGTACACGCGGCGGCGGGCGAGGTGAGCATGGCGGTAATATCAGTACGATGTACATCTCACAAATCAATTTCATCTAAGGCGGTCGCAACGGAGGGAAGCGTAACGGGCGTGGGGGAGGCGCAACCAAGGGCAAGAAGCAAAATTAAGTTCCACAAGTTGGAGAGTAGAATGTTGGCGCTTGGCAATTTCCTCCGTTTCCATTTCAAAAAGACTGACTCTCAAGTTCTGTCGTTTCCATTGTCTGCCATTCCTCGAGTCAATGTTTCTTTATTTGTATCAAAAACGTCTTGATCAGCAAATGATCCACGCGCGTGAGGGAGACAATTGTGTGTGCTCGGTGGCGGACTAATTGAATGGTCGGTCCTTGATCGTGGATCTTTTGGTGCGGCCAGAACATTCCGTAAGTATATCTTGTTGCCTCGAGGAGCCTCGTGGGCTCGGTTCGCCCCTCATTACTAAATTTCGGGTGATCTGAAGCCTTGGCTTCTCCGGCAACAGAGATCCGTGCGGGCATCCCTTGTACTCTTATTGTACATAACACATGTACTTTGTCGTTCCTGTAGGCGAGGCCACACAATATCATTACGTCGGCAGTCGCTAGGACTGCGGGATGAAACTATAACGAGCAATCTGATGTCTCATGGCGGCCTAGCAGTGATGCATTGATGTTCGATGCGTCACCAGCGCTTGAAAAGCAGATAAGTATAAACGACAATTGAATCAGACGGCATACCAGCACTCTTTACCCCACGATCATCAATTTCCTACTCAACACTTTCAATATGTCAGACACCGGCTTTTCACAAATTATCAATCATCCTCAATACTTCATCCCCACAGGGGACACTCAATTTTTAGTGAGGCCCTTGGGTATGAAGCGCTGATGAATGATTTAATTTTCTCTTCATCCAGGCGCAAAACGTGCTTTTCAAAGTACATCGTTATTTCTTCGAGCGCGAACCAAGCTCTTTCAGAGAAATATTTTCCGATAGTGCTAACACCAAGCCTTATACATTGGATGTCAAACCTGAAGATTTTGCCCACTTCCTGTGGGTGTTCTACGACGAGTGAGTCGTAGCGCACCCACGCAATGCTCATTGACGTCGTTACTGAAATCTGTGGCCTTCTAGAGACTTCGAATACGAAAACCAGCCACTTGAGAAGTGGCTGGTGATCTTAGGGCTTGCAACGCGGTGGGGCTTCGGTAAGGTGCGGAAGCTGGTCGTCCGTCAGCTCGAGAAACTCGACCTACAACCTATCGACAAGATCAAGATCTATTCCGACTTCAGGATCGATGCCCAACTTCTAATACCATCATACTCGACATTGGCAAAGAGTCCCACCCTCCCTCCTCTTTCAGAAGCTGCAAAGCTTGACATGAAAACGATTCTCAAGCTCACCATGGTGAGGGAAAGAGCATTGCAGAAGGCGGCAGAGGATGGATGCCGTTCTCCAACGAGTGCGCACGCCGGGGATGAAGACGTCAGAAGATTCATATGCGAGATTTTTGATCTCCCCCACGCAACCAGCGCCTCAACGACGACTGAGCTACCAGAGACTGCCGCTAATGGAGGTCCCGCAGGTGGAGTTAATGACACCACGGGAAGCTCGGTTCCGACATTGCAGAATCCCGCGGGAAAGAAGAAGAAGAATGCCAACGCAAATGGCACCTCCAACACGGTGAGTGGCTGTCGTACGTTCAAACTCTGCGTTTACTGAGTCTGCCCAGAATGGTCAGCACGCAAATGGAAGGACGCCCGGAGCCCCCTCCTCCTAGGGTACGCTGCAAGACGTTTTTTGACACTAGGCTTCTCTCGTTGATTCACAATACGATCATCCGCAGGTATAAGAATATGCGCTCGCAGGAGAAAGTAATCGCACGATATTTCATCTTGGTTCGTGTAGGCACATACACTGTAAATTTATTGGCCCGTGTATATTGCATGTACAGGTAGAAGACACTTGGACGATACTCACCAAGCAAGAAGTTCGGAAAATGTATCAATGCTCTGCTTCGATTTCTTTCCGTACTTTGCGGACCAGTCAGCTGGATGCTGTGTGACAGCAGGAGCGACTCACTTTGCTCCAGATCTTTTCGTTCCCATTCGTCACTAACACCAAGGTCTGCAGGCGTTTTTCGGCCCCATAACACGTCCATCCATCCAATGTTAGTTCTTTCCTTGTCGAGCGGCTGTTTCCCCTCTCCGTGTATACGCGCAAGATTACGCGACTTCGTTACTTCTTCGTCGGATATTGACTTTCCCGAACGAAGTTGCTCGATGAGGTCTTGCAGAATGGAAGTTTGAGCTTTGAATCTCGCTCGGTCTTCGTCAGCTGTTTTTCGCTGCCACAGCAAGTGCATGGAAATTGAGGTCAAAGCGGTTGAGTATAGTATGTGAGGGATATACTGAGTACCGGACATGATGGCAGAGAAATGAGTGCACCACGGCAGATGCCGCACCGTTGTCCCTGGCATGCACGATGTAAGTACATTTTATGGAGACAAACACGTTCAAGAAGGATCTCAAGCAGCTATTGTTGACGACGGTCCACGCATGCGCAAAACGGTCAGCTTATAGTATAGCAGACAGGGTTTGATACGAGTCTGATCATGATGCGGGCAAGTGGTTTGCGACTTTTCACTAGTAACTCCCTTGGGTACGCCAGTAGTTAAATCCTCCTCGAATACTACGCTGCTGCTGCTTTCATTTTCTGTCGCTCCTTCTTCCCCAGCCGTTTTTTTCGGTGTCGGATCCTCGCTTCTGTGGCTTGTCCTGGTGGCCCCTACTCGTTGTTTCAAATTCTCCCTGAACTCCGTGAGGCGTTCTCCGCGGTTACGGTCCCACTTCTCCGCGCGATACGGTGCATAGCGCTTCACGCTCACGTATTGATTGAGTTCCTTGTTTGTGGCCATGAGGATCTCGGTAGGGGTGAGTGCGAACGTCTGCGGTGCAGTCGTAGTGTATTTGAAACGTGTAGGTATTCCTGCGACCTGCGACAAAACGTGAATGCGAATTTCTAGAAAGCTGACACGACGAAACCCACCATGTCGTTAAAGTCGAGCCCATAAACTTCATCCATGTACTCATCAAGCTTGCGCTTCCTCATCTCCTCAGTGCCATCCCATTCTTCTTCATCGTACTCGCGCACAACATCTGCATCCATAGTATTGATATCCACTCCTTCGTCGTCGTCGTCATTGTCTTTCTTTTTCTTCTTTTTCTTCTTCTTTTTCGAAGACGACGAGGATTCGGCGGGCTGGGAAGGTATAATGTCGTCGATGTTGACGTCGTCGTCCCAGACGGGCTTCTCTTGATCAGCGTCAATATCAGAGTCTTCGCCATCGTGGTAGAGTCCCGCCATTTGCACATCATGTGCTTCGGGATCCCAGTCCGCATCGAGGTCGAACTCCTCGAAGGCTACATGGTTTTAGCGTCAAAATAAGAATGAGGTAACAAGTATAACGAACCTTCAGCATTGACACCACCTTCGCGCCCGATGCGCTCGAGTTTCCGGCGAACTTCCTTCATTTTTAAGGCTTTCAACCTTTTCACCTCCTCATGCTTTTTCTCGAGCTCTTCTTCCTGGCGCCGCTTCTTCCGTTCACGGCCCTCTTTGCGAGTCGTGTCAACCCGACGCACTGTAGAGGCGATATTTCGTGGAAAGGATTTGATAGTAGCTGCGTCCCTGGTAGGAGAAAGGCGTAAAGTAGGATGAAGTGGACAACGCGACGGTACTTACGGTTCTTCGAAACGGAAGTTGTAGGAAGTCTCGAAAGCGTCGGCGATCTCTTCGAATTCGTCGTCGTCTTCTATGCTGTGCTCATATGCACCCTGTTGTTCGACCGCGACACTACCTTGATCTGATTCAGCCGCGGAGTCTTTGGCTTTGCCCACAATGTCATTATACGTGGGTAGTCGTTTTGCTGATTTGTCGATCCATCCACGATTGAGAATATAACTGAGGGGGTTTAGCAGTGACTCGACTCATGCAGAAACACGACTGACCTTACGAGGAACTCCTGATCGGCTTCTTTTTTGGACATTCCCTTCGCCTCGTTACCGCTTTTCTTCGTCTTGCTCTTCTTTTTTTCATTGGCGCCTTGTTCAACGTTCTCGGCCTCTATGAGACTCTCGAGGTCCATACCGACCGCATGCTTCAAGTATTCTTTGTATTCCTGTTCTTCATCCTCGAGCTCGTCCTTGGTTTTCTCTCGCGGGACAATTAATTCATCGTCATCGCTTTCAGCAGCAGCAGCATGGAATGCGGTACGTGTTTCGTCACGCAGTTGACGCTGCTCCTCGGTGTATGTGGGTATGTGTGGTTCTGGAGTCGGCGAACGGGAGGAGTTGGCTTCGAGAGCGGATGCGAGAGTTGCTTGTCGGAAAGTGAGAGGTTTTGACTATGAACGAGAGAGACTGAGTTTAAGGTCGTATTCGTGATCCGAATACCCACTTTATTCTTGGTTGTTCGTTCTCGCACCTGGGGAGCACGAACAGTGGTGCGCTCCTGCTCCTCTAACAAGTATCAGAATTGGCGTAGTTGAGGACAGACACGGTTTACTGTACCTTCGAAGATAGTATTCTCGGCGTTGTAGATGGCCGGGTCCTTTTTCTTGATTCTTGCTAGCGTCCTCAGGATGGCTGCATCCATTGCAGGCGTGAGTTCCTCCCCGTCCTCATCTTCGGATTCCGCATCCTCTGAATCTGTCTCATCGTCCGCACCGTCTTCAAAATCGGACCCGTATTTTTCTTTTACTGTTGGTCACGTTTTAGTTGGATCTCGTCAGACTGTCAGGAATGTTTGGACGTACATTTTGCGAGCTCCTCGCGCTCTTTTTTGTATTCGAAGGCTTTTGCGTAGTGTTCATTGATGGTGAGGGTTTGGATATCTTCGGTGTCGGAGTCGGAAAGCATGAGATGGACTTAGAATTCTGAGTCTACGTGCTGCAGCTGAGACTCAGTCTGAGTGAGAGCAATCTAATAATTCACGCCGCACGTGATACAACAGATCTCTCTGAACTTCAAGTTATGGCAAAGCCTGCCAGCCAAAAGATTGACAGTCCTACGTGGGAAATTTACAGTCTGGCGCCAAGCGTCGCTAACGCCCAAACGGGGCAAAGTGTTTATAGTTCAACAAACATGTTCCACACCGCGTCTTGCTTGCAGTTTTGACGCGCATGACGCATCCTGGCATTTCAAAACCTATCTATGACAGTCCCTACTTGATTTCGTGCTAACACTCCCGCCTTCCAGATGCTCTCTGCCACCACGTCTGCCGCCCTTCCACTTCACGTACCACACCGGTGGCACTGCTCGCTTAGGTAAGGTGAGAAAGCCATCGCGGTCCGGTACGGTACGGACTCGGATACTTATAAGTTGTCACTGTTAGTTTCGCACTGACACTTTCTTTGGCTCAACAGACGGTCTCGCAAGAGTCGTGTCACAGATATGAATGTGTCATCTTGTAGCAGGACGGCATGCTCAACTTTGTGACGTACAGCTCGTGGCTAGTAGAACAAGCCGACTTTTACCACGATCGCTTGTAGCTACTTTGCTTGGCTTGACGCACGTCGCAGATAAAGTTTGTTCCTTCACAAGGCCGCAAGAATTTCAGAACGACCTGGTTACTTCATTGATTTAAAATTTGTGACTCGCAGCTAGCGCTGAAAACTGTTTCGTTTCCCTAGAAATGGCTAACTGCGGCCCATGAGAAGGACATGCGCAGCTCTGCTCTGTACGTTCGCTGCGTATTGGCTTTATTCATCGAAATACCTGGGCCTGGCACCTGTCCTCCCTGTGCTGCGGGGGGGAGTGTTTCCTTTTCCGATTTACACCGGCGGCCTGCTGACAGGCATAAATACTGGTTGTCAGGCTGCGATGTCCGTCAGCACCACCATCTTTAATTCATGTCCACAGACATAAGCTCTGAGGAGAGATTTCTTCCTCTGCCAGATGGGCGTACCTTGGCATACGCAGAAGCAGGAAATCTATCCAGCAAGACAGTCGTTCTTTACATGCATGGTCTCTTCACTATCGGGGATGCGTCCCAGATATCTCGTGTCCTTCTGAGCAAGAATGTTCATTTCATCACGCCCACCCTGCCTGGATGGGGCAACACATCTCCTCCTCCCCCGTCGATACCATACCGCGACTGCCTCACAAGCGACATGACCGCGCTATTGTCCCACCTGTATCCGGATTCCAACGACCGTGACATCAAACTATACCTTGCAGGGGGCTCGTTCGGTACAGTGCCTGCACAGATATTGTATGGTGCACCGTATGACAAGTTCCCATTCGGCCGGTGCATATCAGGCATGTTGTTGTTGGGTGCGTTCAGCCCCTTTCGGTACCACAAAGATTACGCCAAACACATGACGTGGACGCATTATATCCTACCTGGCCCCATCGCGTATTACATACCATTCAACCTTCTCACTCATCTGATGAAATTCGTACTGGCGAGAAAGTTGGCAACCATAGAAGGCGCAGAGGCATTGTTGCGGGAAACTGTTTTTGACATCATGGATCAGGCGGAGCAGGAGGAGTTTGCGAAGTGGAGTGAGGAACGCGGGATGGTACCAGAGGATACGGTGCGGAGAATGGCTAAGAATACCATGAAAAGCATCTCCAAGTCTTGGGCAGGCTTTATACTAACATCACCCCTTCTGCACTCGGATTGGGGTTTCCGGCCTGACGCATTGGACGAAGAACATTCTCGTTCCCCTATCCTGCTTACAGCAAGCAAGGACGATCACATGTCTCCGGTGGCTTACGCATACTATCTTGCTGCTAATTATAAGAATGCGCGGATCAAACACGTTGATGGGGGGCATATGAGTATTTTATACCACATGGATGAGGTATGGGCAGAGTTTCTAGTTGACGAGCAATAGTCAATTGTACCACAACACTGTTCACGAGACATCTTCGGGAGGTTCTTCCAAAGGGGATGGAGCATCGAGAAATTATCTACATACATATGTGAGCTAACGGTGACGACGTGATCTTGGCTGAAGCTGGTGTGTAAGTTACGTCCGGTAGATTTAAGTAAATGTGCTGAGCACAACGATACTTCAGCAGACATCCTGGCCCGTGCAAGAGCAATAGAGGAGCGGCAATGTGCATCGTCCGGCAGATTCGAGCGCAACTATACTTCACCAGACGTACTTCAACCTACCACAAACACTCCTGAGCGCCACCCACTATACAGGCAGTCTAGCATGGATTTCATAACCGACGCAAAGGCTGACCATAACGAGAGCATTGCTCGGTACGTAATGTTCTATCCGACACCGGCCTTATGCAGTCACGCATCCGAGTCTAAAATATCTTAGATTTGGGAAAGGCTGCCAACTTTCCACACGACCCAGAAGAAGCGCGTATACCCGTGCCGGATGCGCGTTTCGATTGGCTTTGCGATCTGTACAAGCCCGCCTCGCGTGTGCCTGCTTTCCTCACCTGCATTGATATCGCAGGTCTTACTGCGGTACGTCCATGACCCACCTACCCTGATTTCTCCGCCGACATATATTCAGGGCGCATCAACAGGTGCAGGACTTAGAAATGCATTCTTGTCTCACGTCCTCGCTGTCGATGGTACCTTCTAGGTGGTCCGTGCCTTCGATGACGCCGAAGTCATTCATGTAGAGGGCGATGTCGACCCTCTCCGTGACATTGAGATCATTCAGACCGAGCTTTGTCTCATAGATATTGAGTGGGTCACCTTGATGGCCTCAAGCGCAGTGGTCGATCGCTTGGCAACAACAGTTTGGCGGATAAGGCTAAGAAGGAAAAAATCGTGCGTCTCGCTGGAAACAATGTTTGATGTGTAGCTGGTGCGGACTCACGCTGCAGGCAACAGTTGAGAAAATCTATAAGGTCCTTACCGTCGATGGCAAGGGTGTTAGGAAGTACGAGTGGAATAATAAAGAGGTAAGTCTTGTTCTTGAGAAATCTTTTTTGCCAGCATTTTGGTTCGTACCCTGATGAAAAGAACCTTTACTCGATAACCAAGCTCGTCGAGGAGGGAGTAACGCCCCACTATTCATTTGACATTTTTTTTCCCTCCTTGCCGTCGTAATCTTCGTCTACTATGCTGACAGCAATCTTCGTCCACCGTGCTGACTGTCATCCTACAGGTAAATATGATACTATTGTTATCGCTTTTGAGCGATGAAAAAGAGCTTTGCTCGATAACCCAGCTCGTTGAGGAGGGAGTAACGCCCCAATATTCCTTTGAAATAACATTTTTTTCCTGATTCCTTCTTCATCATCTACGGCCTTCATTTACCATGCTGACCATCATTCCACAGATAACTAATAAATTCTCGTTATCGATTTTGAGCAATGAAAAAGAGCATCAGCTCGATTAACCCAGCTCTTTGAGGCGGGAGTAACGCCCTGTCTTTTAATGATATTTTTTCGACACTCTGACCCCATGTACTCGCTACTTCTTTGCGTACGCTAACACCCACTATCATCTACCCTACTAACCGCCAAGCCTATCACTTACCTCGTCAATCTTAGCGAGAAGGACTATATTCGCAGGAAGAACAAGTGGTACGGCTTGTCAAGGGCTGGATTGACGCTTACAACCCCTGCGACCCCCTCATCCCTTTCTCTGTATCACTGGAGGAGCGTCTTGCGCAGCTTCCAGACGATGAACGTGTTGAGGCGCAAAAGGAACTAGGAGCGCAGACTGCCCTCGGAACAATAACACAGGCGGGGTACTCCAGTCTTGATGTGGGTCTCATCCTCTGGTCGCTGATCGTTCATTGATCCGAATTTTTGAGTCACAGTTGATCCGCTACTTTACCTGTGGACCTGATGAAGTGCGTGCATGGACGATTCGCAAGGGGACAAAGGCATACCAAGCGGCCGGTGTTATTCAGCATGCCGATTTTTTATTTTTATTTTACCTCTTCTCTCACACTTTTATAGCTCGGACTTTGAGAACAAGTTTGTTTGCGGTGAGATCATGACGTATGAGGACCTCAAGGAACACAGAAGCGAAGCTGCTGTCAAGGCTGCTGGTAAACTGAGACCTTGATTTCATGCGGGGGTGGCGTCGTTGCTTATCTGGTTTTCTTCATGTAACTGTACAGCATACCCGACGCTGTGGAGTAAATGTTCACAAGGTCATGGTGATGCATGCCAATATTAATGTTGAGCCTGGTCAATATTACCGGCTGGGTTGGCCGCATCTAATTATAGAGAATCGGACCATGCATCTTGCCATTCACAGTACCCGCAGAGCCTCCTGCGCAGCCATGTCACAGAGTGGAGACTGCGTAGGGGCTTTTCCAATCAATTTTATTCCATAGCAGAACTCGAGAGAAACGCAGTGTAAACGCCTTACAGCCTCACCGAGGAATTCAACTAAGCCGCATTGGCTTTGTTTAGTGACAGACTGCTGGGCCAGCGGGCATCCTTCGGTCCAAATTCCGTCCGTTCTTTCATTATAGTCGTGATAATGCCAACCACTGCAAGAAATCATAATGATAAAAAGGAACGACTGCCTTCCTTCTATATGGTCTGGGCCGTATGGCTAGGGGAGACTATTAGAATTTCAAAATAGATCCACGACGGATGATCAACGTTAACAAGAACAAAGCAACGATAATAAAAATAGCATAGCGTGGGTGGTGCAGCGCAAGGATGGAAAAAAATACAACAGTAGTACGAGTCCGTCCACTAGACCTAAACCAACAAAACAAAACGAGAGAAAAAGCTTGTGACGAGTCGAATGTCCAACATAGGGTCAATGACCCCAAAGTACTGCAATCTGAAGCAAAAAAAAATACAACAGCAAGTGGACACGCCTAGGTACCCCTCTTCATCCCTAAATGAACTTCGTAAGTGTGGCGCCACATGCAGTCAGCGCCGCATGACATGCACCGTGGGGTCATCACGCCTATGGTAAGTACAAGCTTCCCAACGGCATTCAATCTGCGCATCGGGGGGGCCAGCAAAATGACTGCGTTTACAATGCGCCTTTAACTCGTCCAGTGTCCCTGTGAACTTGCAGGGTGCGTCATCATATAGCCATCGGCAGGAATGTAGGAGGAGAAGTGGGGTCAAATATGGCTGGTTGGCGATGGGCGGGTGATCTGAGGGGTAACATATAATTCCACCGTGACTTGCACGGGCCTGTGATGAAAATCTCAATTGCAAAGCTTCCGCAGCCAAAGGCGGAGGTTTCATCGGTGGGAGGAGCTCATTTGGAAGACCTGGCTGATGCATGGCAGAATTCTGCCACTGATGCGACGGCTCGTTATACAGCCGAAAATCAGAGGTAGGAACTTCAGGGTAGACATCTGGATAATACCTGTGTGTGAGAGTGATTAGGAGATAAATAATGATAACGAAGGGCATACATTTGGAATGCCTGTGAAAGCCAGTAGTTATGCCTCATTGCAGGAGTACAGGTACCTCCTAACACGAGATCATAGTGAGAGCTGTGGCTGTGAAGCGTTGGTGGGTTGTGCAAGGAGGCACAACTCGAAAGAGGGTTAAATCCGGAAACAGATTGCGTTAAGCATTGTTCAAGTTCCTGTGTGCCATTGTAGCAGGTATAACTAATGCTGCTTGATGGAGCGTCTGACATCCGTGGGCCAGATAAGGTGGCGGGCTGACCACCATGGCTAGTCACGGGTTATTACAGTACAAGGCAGAGGATGGAGTAGACTAACTTGGGGCTTGATATTGTAATAGAATGAGGCACCGCGAGCCCATGATTGGGGCATGTTGTTGAGCCTCGTGTATTTGAAGGAGACATCTTTGGAATGATCAGCGTGACAGAGAAGAATCGTCGGAGAAATCCTACCATGTCACCATTGATGTAGGGAAGACTACTAGACAGGTTGGTGGATGTGCGATGAACACTATCGTCGAGGACTTCTTTGTTGATCACGAGCCGGTCTGGCATGATTATACTGTAGAAGAGAAATGAGAGAAAGCAACGTGGTATATCAGGGCCTACAGAAGGGAATATGTGCTCTACGGTTTTTATATGTCTGGACAGCAGGTAGGATGGGCGCGAAGCTTGGAACACTGCATGCCAGACCAAGGGGCAGCATGGTGTTGTTTAGAAGTAACGACATACACACATCGATCATATAATGATTATAATACGCGTGTGGAGATGGGAATCATGTCAGCAAGGACGACCATAAAAGGACTTGAACCTCGATCGACTGGGAGATCGATTGACCGATCGATAGCGGTGTGGTACCACAAGGACAGCACTCTTAGTTATTACATCACCAGCAATTTTGAACCATACACCCTAAGTTACCATACGTTCGGTAACAATATTTGCGTTATCCTAATCAGGCACCGAATTAATCTGCTGATTCAAGCCGAGGTCAGATTCAAGGTTATCATAAATTCACCGTTATGAGGATACCCCCTCTTAAGCAGGCCCGATGGCGTTCATACATGCACTCGTATCCCGCTGACACCCCTTCCGATTCGTTTTGCTCTCAAGTGGCTCCGCCCACTATTAAAGCAAACGTCTCGCATTCCTTTTGGCTTCCACGTATCTATTAATATTGATGTGCCTTGAGTTTCTGGATATTTGTGAGTGTCCGTGGTCTGCCTATGAGGCCTAGGGGGTGTCCTGCTGTCAACGATATTGTTCGTGTTCAAAAACGAGTAATGGTCTTGCCGTCACTTCTGGCTCGCGGTCACACAACTCAGATGTCTCGAATACCGACCTTTCCTGTCCAACAGATGGTGATATATGATACTCCGACCACGCGAGGACACCTAGATGATACCGGGATGAAAGACTCGATGAACTTCTTGAACAGTTCGTCCTATGATATGTTGTCCCCAGATGGCTGGTTGTATGCAAGATTGCATCATATATCATCAGCTTATCGCACTCCTAATGGAGTACATCGTCCATTAGGAGTGCGATAAGCTGATGATATGTAAGCTCGTTGCTTACCTGAGTTCCCATAATCAATATAAATACTGTCCGAGATAATTGTAAGCGTGAGCGCTCTGAGCTTTGATTATCACTGCCTTTTGGCCAAACGGTCTGGGCGTAACGGTTAGGGGACGACCTAGTCTTGACTACTTACATATAATCAAAGCTCAAGGTTTGCATGAGGTCGGGCGTTACAACCCGCTCCGGGGCAAATTTCAAGGTTTGCCCTCGGGGTGGCCATTTGTGTCCTCCCAAATTCCCACACCAAATCACAGTGCTACGCGATTGGAGCCGGCACTGGTGGGGGGATAGAAAGACGTGAAAACGTGGGAGGGTGTAAGCTCGTTGCTTACCTGAATTCCCATAATCAACATAAATACTGTCCGAGATAATCAAAGCTCACGCTTTGATTATCACTGCCTTTTGGCCTAACGATCTGGGCGTAACGGTTAAGGCCTAGGGACGACAGTCTTGACTACTTAGGTCTAAACAGCCATGGCACGGAAAAACCCACTACTGATGTAGGGGGAATTAGTCCGGATCTACTCTTTCGTTCAATGCTTCTCAGGTTCGTTGAGCTCGGTTTCTCCGGGCCCGGCGTCAACGTTTCAACATTGTAGCTTTTGGCAAGTCAGAAAGATATGACAACCGATCTCGGAGTTGCTCACACTGTTTCTATGTTGGCAAGGGATAACTCTTGTCAGCAGAATATGCTTATCCGTGGTGGTGTGCATGCAAAGGATACCTTATCTGGGAAGCCCGTTGTAAATACAATATGGGACAGGGACACCTTGGAACAGACGCTATAGCAAGTCCGATGAATTTAGTTAGTAATGTGGCTGTTTGTGTCGAACGCCCGCCTTGACACGAGGGCATAATCAATGGGAAAGTAACTCCAGACGCTGTAGCACAACGGGTCTACCAAATGGTTACTGTGGGAAGTCCGAGGATACAGCTGGTGGAACAGGGACGTCTGGAACAGACGCTGTGGCAGATCGGGTGAGCTGAGTGTAGTTGTTGGCAGCACCGTACGGGTGGCTTGCCATACAGCAAGTTGAAATGCAGTGTTTATCGACAGCATTCGAATCAGGCTGTGAAGTCAGCTGAATGATTTCTTCTGTCCTGTTCGTCAAGAAGTTTGTGGAGGCTTCATTTTGGAGGTTGCAGCACATACCGTAACAAGTTCCGATAAGCAATCACGTTAACATGCAGGCCTCTCAACTGCGCTAATAGTCCGGCACATGGGATCATCGATTGCATCGGAGTCATCGGACTATCCCTGGTAAGCAACCGACACGGCAGGTAAAAAGAATCAATTGGACAGGGGACATCAGACCATCCTTAGTGAACGACACGGCAGGAAACAGGACATCAATGAGATTGGTGTCATCAGATCAACCCTGGTAAACCATATGTCACAGTACAAGTCATCATCCTGACATACCACACCGCGCAAAATCTGTGATGCACTGAAAGCAGGTCAACGGCTCCATCTCCACCGGTCGCAATAGATAAGCCACTTGATTACTTTACTTCCATCTTTCTTGCTCGCCATTGGTGTGCCATCCAATTTCGCTTGTTATGTTCACATTGGCTCAGGTGGTGCATATGAGCACAAAGAGGTTGTTCCTTGAGGAAGGTTCCACTGGAGTATAGTGCCGACCCAGCCAGCATACCAGGCCTTCTTGGTATGATCATTCTGCCGGCAGGCCCGGCACCGATCCATATCGGGGCTAGTCGGAACATCAAGTATTGAAACCCATCAAGAATGATTCGAGACCAGCAATGTATACATTTACTTGTCAACGTCTTTGAGGACACAGCAGATAATTATAGGACACACTGTCAATATCAGATCCTTGTGGTATCCAAAGTTCTGAACCATATATTGAAGCTATGCCACGACCACATCATAATATCGCTCAGAGAAAATCACCGTCGATGGCAGCACCTGTGGCGGGTTAATGACCTTCATTTCTCCACGATAAACTCCTTACCAGAACCAAACCTAATGCTTTGCGGTCAAGTGGGCTATCTGAGTAACCAGACTTGTATCAGCCTACGTCCCAGGGTTCAAGGCGAAGAAACATACCATTTTAATATATTCTTCTTCCTTCCTACCTGACCAGATGATTCCTGCAGACCAATGGAAGAGCTGACGCTTACACTCGCGACAGCAGGCTTACTGGTCGCATTCACAGAACGGCCTATACGATTTCTTTCCAGTTGGTGCAACTGTATCAGCGTGGGGGAGGGCAGAAGCGTTTACTCCCTTAACGTGATTAGATAAGAATTGTGCCTCCTGGCGGCCGCGTGCATAACCAAGCGACTAATTTTGGTTCTGCTCAGAGACGACCTCGATGAGTTCGATATCAGAGAAACAAGATGTCGTTAAGTGACGGCCAACTTAATACTAGCGTACCCGTTCTCAGGTGTCTGTTACCGGGAGGAGTGGGTGGTATCGCAGGAAATATGGTTAACTGGACAGATCAAGAAGTTGGGACTGTTGTACGTTCCGTGTAACGGTAAGTCAAACGAGTGATAGCTCTGGTCTCGACTCTCGAACCCACTGGTGGAGGACGAGTCTTAAATGACCGGTCTTGGTGCACGCTCGGCACGGGTGGCGGAGTTTGAAGTCGCCAGTGGCTGACAGCGCCCGACATTCCGCCATCACCGCCACCCCGCCGCTGTCACACGCTGAGCACAGACCATGAACGAAAAACACCTGAAATGAAAGACGGAGGAAGATGAGGTTGATATCGTTCGGTTAAGACGGTGCCCGAAATCAGCATTCCTTTCGAGACGGCGGGCGGCAGGCAGCAGAGGGCGGGCAGGCGGGCAACGATGACCAAGACTCCGGCAGCAGTCATGTCACAAGCCTAAGGTCTGCGAAGACATGCACCCAGACCGGCCGTAATTTGCACATTCACATAAGTACTTACTAGGTGGTCAGACTGGTCAAGCGCGAGGCTCGCCTCAGGCTTACAATATTCAAATGGGGGGCATTGAAGCCGGAAGTGGCTTGCGACTTTTCACTAGCAATAAACATTGCAGGCTAGAGCAAGCGTGATCATCTACTAGGAGAGTTTTTAGGGCTCTATTCCGAGACTAGACGCAGACGGACAGGCGAATCAATCCTAGAGAAATACTCAAAAGATTCTACCTCAACCGCCATCGTAATCGACAGCGTGGTCAAAGCATTGGTCTCCATCCACCAACCATGGCAGCCTAAACAGGTCGAATGGGAAGTGTCACTTCGTCTTCAATATGGGATAATGTCTGCAGGTAGTATCTTGCGTTCAAGAGTGCGATGTACGAGTTCACCGCCATGGATGTTGGATAATGCGTTGTTCATATATGTAGCCAATACGACCAGACTAAGGTAGTCCTCGTGCTGTGGACGTGAACCTTGAGCTTGACTAGTAACGTGGCATGGCAGTCATAAGTAGTTTGATGCATTACACACCTCTTAGAAGGACGTGCAAAAACGAGCTTAAGTAACTATATCGCATACCAGGGGCCTCAATCTGGCCGAGGGAATATGGATCGTAAACTGTCAGCTGCGACTGGCTAACAGCAGGTTCGCAAGATCCCATCCTGCCCGAGTTTGATTATGGGTTCTATTTTAAATGAGAATAAGCATGAGATTGTCAGCTGACGGGGTATGCATACCTGTGCATCTCTGAGAATGGGTCCACTTATCCAGGACGCGGGTTCGGATTTATGTCCAAAGACTTGCGAGAGCGAAGTGTAAACTTCATCGCGTGAAACAGGCTTGCCGTCAATATAAACGCCTTTCGTCGCGATCGAAAGTTGCTGTTCTCTATTCCCCGGTGCGGCAACAATCAATGTTAGGTCGTTTGCGGGTTCTGCAGTGGATAAGCGGCAATTTTTCACGTCCAGTGCATTGCCCCGTAGACCAAAACTGCCGAAGCCTTCGAAAGTCGCGACCTTTGGACGCGCAATTGCCTTCCGCGTCGTCATGGCCAGACCCCCTCGCTGACGTGGTGGAGTCAGCCAGATCCTCTTTACATTCATTCCACTTTTCATGCCAATCATAAATGCCACCCAACCTCCAAATGCGAGATGCATAAAGACCAAACCAGCACGCTGGTATGTCGGGCGGGGTTCATACTGTGGCCTATTGCCCATAGTATTAGGAGTCATCGGATATTGCGGACTCCGTTGGTTCCACAGGACGCGTAAAATAGTTCCAGGAAAGCTCACACATTGCCAGTCTGCACACCATTGAAGTTAAATTAGCGCGTATTAGAACAGAAAAACTTACGTGCAGACCGCATCAGCTACGAGAAGTGTCCAGGTGAACTTGATTAAGATACTGGGCTTCTTCAGTTCATAAAATGGTTGACCTCTTGGTATATGGGTTCCTTGAGCACGGCCAGGAAACAGGGAAAACCACCTTGAGCGATGTGTAGTGAAATTAGATCGGTTGTAGCGGACCAAAGCTTTAAGGTATTTCATTCTGGAGAAGAGAGACATCGGTGCAGAGCTGCCAGTTGGCGACCTAGGCTAGACGTCCGCCTTGAAAAGAGAAGTTATGTAACTTTATGTAAACAAATTTCTGATTGATTGACTTCACTTGATTCACTTGACTTCAAGGGGCGCTCAGTCCGACAGGCTCAAACAATCCAATTTTTAAGCTTGAGAAGACTGCGTGTACTACTACGAGCTTATTGCACACAAACCCACAACCACGACACTGACTACATATGTGCTCGATTGTATTTAGGTAGTCGCACAGTCACCAAACAGGTAAGCAGCGTTCCCAGTGATATTCACGTTCTGGCAAGAGTAGGTCGCACTACCATCTTGTGGAGGTGCCCTTTGCAGATTGATTATTTTCTTGACCTGAAGGAGCAGAAAAAAAGAACGCACTCAAGGAAAATATTGTTAACACTGATGTCGCTGCAGCGACCGTCCGGCGAGCATGCCAACGAAGCAACCACGGAATTCGTTGCTCCAGACGAAGTGCCATTGAAACTTAGGTTACAGTTGCGTAAGTTTCAACCAAAGGACAGAAACACTTTCGCGCACTTGGCAAACACAACGTCCTGAATATATACGTTGGAAGGGTAAGCAGTACATTCTGTTGCGTTGGTCATGTAACACTGCACAACAATTGATTAGTCTCTTGCAGATCGCGAGAAGATCAGCGCGAACCTGATCAACAATCAAGGGGTTGTCGACATTGCCCTCGGTGAAGAAGCTATAATTGATGTTCTTCACAATGCCACTGCCGACTCCCGGACCAGCATAGGCTTTGATGCGTGCGCCATTTTCAGCATTATACATTTGGATATTGCTGAGAGCTCTCGATCAGTGCTCCTGGCTATTATCGAAGTCCATGTTCAAACGCACGTCGAAGTGAAGTTTTCAACAATGTCATATACCCCAGCATATTGCCCGAGGGAACCCACGGAAATACCACTGTCAACAGAATGTGAGCAGGTGCGTGCCACGCCCAAAGAAGGCTTTAACGGACTGGGAACCATTGCAGTATAAGTCTGATGCAATGATATTTGTGGAATCTAGGACAAAGACTGCATGAGCGAACCATGAAGCCCTGGCGAGCATAGATGGTACTTGGTTTTAATGAAACACAATCATCGCCGTTGTTGATGTTCGAATTAATGATGGAAATGCTATCACTGCGATATATATCCCAGCCATCAGTATTCTTCGCAAGATTGTTTGATGTGGAGACGGCACTAATGTTGATGCCGTCATAGACAACATTCTTCCCTTCATTGACCTGCCGTGAGGGGTAAACTGGTCGAGTCAAAGATCGAATAAACTCTGAAATGCTCACAAAGTTAAACCACTCAGGGCTGTTGACCATCGTAATATCTTTGACGGCAACATCAGTGGCTTGGTAAACCGTGAGCAGGATTGGGCGCAAGAGAGTACTGTTAGTGGCGCTGGGTGCAGAGTCAACCAAACGTTATATCCAGACTACTATAAGTCCTGCTCACAATGCGTCATACCAGACCTGCAGGTTATGAGATTAGCAGCACATCTACCCTATGCATTAATAAGCATACCTGACCTGAACCATCTATTGTTCCACCACCATTGATAAGGATGTCATTCCCACCTACGATCCAAAAGGCGATTTGGTCCTGGAACTCAAATGGAAAGCCGTTCTAAGGCGAGGAATTAACAGGTGATGCATTGCGATTTCCAACACATACGTTAATCCAATATGTCATGTTGTTTGTGAATTTTACGGTTCCCAACAGATCCTGCAACCCCCGCTATGTGAGATTGTCAGTATAATATAATAGAACAGTCACATACAATGTTCTTGTTCTTGAGGCCGGTCATATTCATCCTTGTTGCTATCGAAAGAGTAGTTTCACGAGGAATTGTCACTGAGTCACAACGTTGAACAGCATCCACGAATGCCGGTCCATCATCTCCGCCACTCGCTGTGACGGTACATGACACACCGCCTGTGTTTGGGGAAGCTCGCCCTACCGAGAAAAGCCCACCCACTAATGCTACCAAGAACGGGATATGCATTATGTTGAAGGTAACTTGAAAGGACGTGGCTTTTATATTATCCGCATAGCGACAAGGACGGGCAGACAGATGTCTCTGCGGCCCGGCCGGCGCAAGGAAGTACGTGTTCGGTGTTTCCTTCGTTTGACGCGTGACAGTTTCAGTAATGCGGTTGCATGGACTCCAAGGAGTGTCATGATCAGGAAAATTGCGTATACGCTACACTCGAGTCTGCACTAGTTTTTGAGTATGTGATTCAGGGATACCTACCTCCGGCGTGCGAATGTGGGTTCAATGTTCTGCTGCATTCGACTTAGCGAAATTTGAGCCCGCCTCGTCGGCGACAGCCAGAACGTAGCGATATTCAACTCCTTGGTAGCCGAGTCGGGACACACGACAATGGGAATTCTGATTGATGGAAATTGTGATGTGATTAGGCCGTGTGAGGCAAAACACTGAGACTGCCGGCGCGCCAACGAGGCAGAGGTCAGCAGACTTCCGAGTGTCCAATTTTCTTCCATTATCTGAAATTCCGAAAGTCAGATGAAGGACAGTGCTTACTCGTAGTAAGCGCAAGACAATGAGACATACATGCCGACTGTTTGGTGGGCTCCTAATTTGGAATTAGTTATTGTGACTCGTGAGAAACCAGCTTGAGCCGCATCATTCTTGCAGATCATGACAGCTTTCTCGGAGTCGTGGCTAGTTGGTCCACAGCACACGCAATTCTATACTCACACGTACCGCCCAGCTTCCACCGCAAAAGCTGTTGTAATTTTCGTGCACGGTTTCATCGAGCACATTGCTCGGTACGAGCATGTATTTCCTACTTGGTCCGCGCGCGACATAGCCGTCTTTGCGTATGACCAGCGCGGCTTTGGCAGGACGGCTTTGGACACGGATAAGAAGAGCAAGGATAGTTCGTATGCGAAGACGAGCTGGAAGGAACAATTTCAAGACATCGAGTGGGCCATAAACCACGCGAAGAGCGAGTTCGGTTCCATTCCCGTGTTTCTGTATGGGCATTCAATGGTATGAATTACATATTTTGAATGTCGAACAATATGACACGTACACCCCTAGG
This sequence comes from Suillus subalutaceus, assembly GCF_016647625.1. Lineage (NCBI taxonomy): Eukaryota > Fungi > Basidiomycota > Agaricomycetes > Boletales > Suillaceae > Suillus > Suillus subalutaceus. The sequence goes on along the minus strand of NW_024540454.1, from coordinate 35,808 downwards.
GTGGAGCATTGGTACTTGCATTTTGTACCAGGGCAAGTAGTCCCCCTGCAAAGGAAACAGTAACAAACCTGGCGGGCGTGATTTCCACTAGCCCCCTCATCCTTCAAACGAAGCCAGCCGCTAAAGCAGCAAGATGGATAGGTGGAAAGGCTAGCTTATTAGTGCCTTCGCTCACTATTCCATCGGACGTCAAGGGTCAGGTACACGCAACTTTTTCCCCTTGCAGATATGGATGGCTAACTGCATCGTCGTAGAATTTGTCGCATGACAAGACTGTCGGCGAGGAATATGCGAAAGATCCTATGGTCAAGCAAGTTGGGTCGCTTCGCGGAGTAAGCGACATGTTAGACGGGGTAATTAATCAATTTGTCTTTTCTGTTTGACGTTTCACCTCTAGTTCTCAGGGCGAGCACCTCTTGCACTCCGATTACGTCCGTTGGCCCACAGACCTCCCTGTAAGTTGTTTCAGTCGAGTCCCCCTTTCTGTACCATTCACGAATGCCGTCAGGTCCTCTTCATACATGGTTCGGATGACAAGGTTCGCGCCCTTTAGAACACCTCGTCCTAGGAAGCTCTGACGTGTCGTAGGTAACCTCTCCCAAAGCTTCTGAGCTATTTCATCAACGGGTACCAGCAAAGGATAAGAAAATATCCATTTACCAAGTAAGCAGTTGCGATGTCACTGCTGCGAACTGTAGGCTTATGTTTCAACAGGGTGGCTATCATGAACTTCACAACGAACCAGACGGTGTGAAGGAGAAGCTCATCGAGGAGTGTATTACCTGGGTGGAGGCACACCTCTATTCCAATATTTCACCCAGGCTCTGAGGATATTACATAGCTTTTACTGCTTACTATTTTGTCTGTGCTTCTCAGGAGGAAAGAAAAGTCCAGAAAATTAAAACAACAGGTATATACACATGTAAAACACGTAATGTCTAATAACCAGCTGCGCCGGGAGCAGCAGTTCCCTCGCGCTTCAAGCGCAACAGCACTTCCTTGAATCGCGAAAGGTCAGTGGTACTAGGACCAGCCCTTGCGATTGTTTTGCTCTGGGAATTTTGCAGCTCCACGATCTCACAAATACGTTCCCAAGTCGTCCCTTTGGTAAGAGATGAAGATAGTGACTCTAGGAAATCTCCTTCTTCATCCCTTTGAAAAATTCATCAGTGTAACTCGTCTAGTTGGCCAAAGTTTAACTGACTTGTTTTCCCGAATAGTTCGCTCCTTCTTTGCTGCATATTCCTCGTAGAATTGGTCAATAGCATGTTCGGCCTTCCCAATAGTTTGTTGGCGTTTAGCCTTACTGGCTTCATCGCGAGCCTGGATTTCTTCTAGCTGACTTTCGCGCCATTTCCTGTGATAGACAACTGTCAGCGGTGAACTTGTATATAACAATTTGGCGATGTACCTGATAACTTCAGGCTCGTCTTCGTCGAGTTGCTGGTTGAGGATGGGCGTGGACGAAAATGCTGATGGCTGTGGGCGAGGAGCAAACGGAGGAGGGGCGCCGAAAGTTGGTAGGGCGTGTGCAGGAGAAGATACAGACTATGCAGCAAACAGGCACCTTAATACAGTGCAGTTACCCATGAACACTACTTACCTGCCCAATATTCAACTCTGGAAACTGATCCTCAAACTTCTCAATCTCATCGTTGCCTGTGACCGTCACTTCGGTCTGCCCCAGTGGAGTCCCAAAATCATCAAACGAGAAGCCACTACTGACCGCCGCCGGGGCTGATGGCAAGGGCACGTCACCCTGCCCGTCTAGGTCAAGATCAGGAAAGGCGGAGGCCGCGCGGTCAAAATCAAAGTCATCGTCCATGTTTCTTAGTACGCTGCTGGAATTGACCGATGCTAGTGCTATGAGAGATGAACTTGTGCAAGGTCAGTCGACGGTGTTTGCCGGGTGTCACGAAATGTTGCATTGCTTTTATGTAATTGATATATGAAGCGAGACTGTCTTTTCACCTTTTCTATCGATGCCCTTGAACATCCCAGGCATTCTTGTTCCGTTTCACCTGCTCAAGAATCCCCGACTTATCATTCCCCATGTAACAGTAAAAGGTCGCCCTAGTTTTTTGCATTCATAGCTACAACTAACGCTAAACTACAGACAGATATTCGCCAAATTGATTTTTTGGCGCTTCGAAATGCAGGCTATAGAGGAGCAGTCTTTGATAAAGACAATTGCTTGGTTAGTCACGAGCTTTTTGATGTCTCTATCTTCCTGAACACACAGCAGACAATCCCGTATAAAGATGCTCTTGTGCCACAGCTCGAAGTGAGTTTAAAGGGTCATAAATTGAAGTCAGATGTTGAGAACTTATTTTGCAGGATGCCTGGAAGGAATGTCGTGAGGCATTCGGGGAAGGAAACGTAATAATCGTCAGCAATTCCGCTGGCACCAAGTTCGATGCTGGAGGAATCCAGGTATGGCCAGCATTCATCAAACACAGTCAGAAGTTGAACATACACAGGCAGAATCGGTATCATATCACCTCTCTGTCCCGGTTCTCCGACATGACACTCTTAAGCCTGGTTATTCCTGCATTGCTTCGATACGCGCCTACTTTTCGTCTCTTCGCGTTCCAATCCCCGATGACGAACTGGTTATAGTCGGAGACCGTATATTTACGGATGTGATCATGGCAAACCGAATGCGCTCTGGCTTCGCCTCATCTTCAAGTGACACACCTGCTCGTGCGAGGATTGGTGGTCCCCTTGCTATCTGGACGAATGGTGTTTGGCAAAAAGAAAGCATGATGATGCGATGGGCGGAAAAGCGCTTATTGGATGTGGTTCGAAAGTGGGCGAGACACGGGGAAACGTCTTCCGTTGGTACTAACATATTCGTGAGGGAACTCCCTTCTCCGGAACCTCGCAAGACTGGAAGCGCACTTACTAAATTGTTGGACATGATGAGATAGCATGGTCGGCGACTTTTCTGCGTATAACGCCAACCACGACTCGAACTTCCTTTCATTACAGTTCAAGTTTGCGAGAAATTGTCGGCTGGCAGTTGATTACAGTCGCCACTGTACTTATTTTTGTTGGAACTGGTCCACTAGTCATACCTATGTATCATTTGTGGCTCGTTACGTGATACCTTCCTCTAGTACTGAGATGTTTGGTCGATTCACAAATGAATGAGCCATTTACTGAAATCCATCCAGAGATAATTGGACGGATGGATTGTGGTGCTCGGCACATAGAGAGTTGGGACCAGTGAAAGCCTTCACTTAAAAGATATAATCGCCATGTTAGTATAATAGGCTAGATGGTCTGCTTCAGGTGCAGAGTGGCGCAGGTACGTACGTGACATCGAAGCCAAGGAAGCAGTAATTTTTATCGTAGCGGCGCTGGGAAACGCCAGTCCCCGACTTCAACTTCAAGAAATGACGACGGATTGGTAGTAAACAGTCTATCGATATAGCAATCAGGCGCTTCGCAGATCAGATGCAGCACTACTTGAAACTTGACAATAGTATTCGAGTGACTCGAGTCAGGCTAATCATCATCAGCCTCCAGCTCAATGTCAAAGATGTCATGGCTCTCCGTCGATAACTTTGAGTTCTTAGCAGGTGACTGACCTCCGAGCTCGTTAGTAGTCTTCCTTTTGCCTTTGGGATAATGGAGAGCTTTCTTCGTGTAGGCTGCACATGGCAGCAACTGCATACGCCGAAATGACTGCTTTTGAAACAGGCATCGGTCATTCCCGCTCTCGATCTGTACGAATATCTCTCACCTCTGCCAGCGCATTCTATTTGCATTCTAGATGGACTAACATGTCCTTGACAGAGCGCGAGACAATTTCCTGTGACAAACGTTCAGTAACGAGCACGCCAAACTCATGAGCAAGAATTTGATAGAAAGCAGCCTTATCTGAGAGTAAATAACAGCTCAAGAACAGAAAATATGCCAGATAAACGTCACCCAAAACACTTGCTCCAGCATGAAATAGGTGTAGTGCGCGTTGCCGGGCATGATTAGCGAGTGCATCACACGTTTATCGATGAAAGAGCTTGTTGTAGAGTGTGCGATAGCGTGGTGCTAATCGAGGAATACATGTCTAGATGTCAGTGCGTTTCAGCTTCTCTAAACGGCGAGGAATATCATCAACAGATGCTGAAATCCACTGTAAAGACATGGCTTAGAGACTTGCACAGCTGCTGGATCGAGAGCAGGAGGTGCGCTGATGATAGGAGGAGTACCTACTAGAGTAGTTGCCAAATTGAGACCGTACAAGTTCTGAAACTCAGCAGCAAGTAAAGTGCCCCGTGATCTTGTGCAAGCAGGTGGGACTGATGCGGTCAAGAGACTCTTGAAGAGGATATCATCTGACATGCTTGCGAGCTCTGTGCGTCGAGAAGCGAAATGAGATACAATTGCATCGACACTGCGTTCTTTATTTCGCGCGTCGGATCTTTTAGTACCAATACGCCGTGCAACACCACGCAGGACAGGCGCGGACAAAGCAGACAAATTTTCTGCACAGCAAGCATCAGTGTAGGAAAACCATCGAGGATCATCTTTTAGTCTGGACATAATGCACGAGGCAGCAGTTGGGAGGGGAGTGCCTTGTTGAACAGGTTCTCGATAATTCTTGAAGCGTTTGAATACACTACAGCACACATATGCAGCAGACTCGAAATGCGCGCGACTGAAAGTCATCGAAATGTCATCCAGATGAACAGACAGACATACTCTATCAAAAACTACAGCCACTGTGACAGATCGATAGAGGGGACCACATTTGAGACATGTTAGAATGGGAGGCGAGCGATAACTGTAACCAACAGCAAAAAAATTCGGCAGTTGCATATATAAGTTTATGATATTGTCGGTAGTATAAAGCATAGTAAAAAAGAGGATATGATTGTATATCATGAAGGATGTTGTGAGGTGGGCAACCTTTAGCATCGAGTACTCGAGGCGCCGTACTGGGGTGTTTCGAGAGAAACACAGACATTCTGGAATCTGAATATTATCAATAAAACAAGCACACAGAAAGAAACCGAAAAGACATACACACAAGTTTAGCTATAGAGACGATAGACTTCGATCGATCAACTGTACAGTTTTTTCGAAAGGGTTCCCACGCATCGAGGTATAGGTGCCTGGGGATTTGGATCCGACAAAACCCTCCTCCCACTCCGTGGGAAGTCGGGGAACGTCACAAACAGTATGTAGAACTCGAGCTCCCTCAGGCTTCAGGATGCCTCCATTTGAAATTTTGAATTGCAATTACAGGGTTTCTCGTGCAGCATTGGGCAGAACGAAAATACTGTTAGTATGTAAGGGATGCCAACGCATTTACGGTTGGATAGTAACCTAGAGTACTAGGAAGATTTTAAACGAGTGATGTGTGGTTTACGTAGCCCATTTTAGTAGCGACCGGAACAGTGCATAAGGATGGTATCAGCGGTGTATTAACAATCCATAGCATCGCTGATAGAGTCTAAGAGCATATCGTTGTAATCACCAGCAGCCTCCCACATCGTGAAACCGCGCAGCCCGGTATCCTGAATAAACTTGCCCTTGGCAGCGAGAGACTGGGAATTGTCGAAGGAGACCATAACTTGCGAGGTCTCATTGTATACATACGGCTGTAAATCAGTGAAATAAGCACTGCTGCTACAATACGTGATCAAAGATGGAAATCTTACAGTCTGGCTGCATTCGTCATATCTGTAGTAAATGCCATCAGCAGGCGTGCCTTCTTTGGTAAGGAAGCCGTCGTCCATGAGACCCCAAAATCTGAAAGTGCCACCTGGGCCATGGCTCACGCCACAACCATCGACGGTACTAGTATCATCCCACACGTCACCCAAAGGTTGCTTCGAGGCGTTGAAAGCGGGGTATGCAGCTAGCGTCTTCGTACCAGACTCGAAGGCGACAGAGGGAGATACGCTGAACGAGTGGCCGTAGGAAGCAACTCCAAGTACGATCTTGTTGACCGGCATGCCTGCGGCAGTCCAAGCCTTGATTGCAGAAACGGCCGAGCCCTGTTGGTTCGCGGACGAGGCACAGGTATCGTTCAACGGTGCGTTCGGCCCCACATGCTCAGACCAAGAGCCCCAAACATCATAGTTCATCAAAGCGATGTAATCGAAGACCTGCGCAAAACCGGAAACGTCAGCAGAAGGTTTTCCGCTAGCGTCTGTGAAGGGTGCGAGGGATACCGCGGCCGAGAGTGTCAGATTTGCTCCCACTGCGTTTTGGCGAAGCTCCTGGAGGAATTTGAGGAAATTGGACGTATCATCGACGCTAATGGTATTGCAACCGGCACCCTGTCTGCCGGGATTCTCCCAGCTGTCGGAAATCAAGGACAGCTGGGGTTAGCGCATGAGTTTGAAGTCACAAGTATCAACCTACTCGAACTGGATGCCATCAACGTTGTACTGATGAGCAAATTTTGCCACGGTCTTGACAAATGCCGTCCGGTTTTCAGATGTGGCAATGCTAGAAGAGAACCAAGTACTCCCAAGCCAGCCTCCAACAGCAACATGGGCTGAGACGCCCTAAACGTGCCTTAGACATCGATTCTGAAAGCGATAAACTCTCCTTCGCTCACATTTGAATGGGCATCGGAAACGAACTGAGGAAGTAGATCGCCATTAGAGCCGTCCAGGCTCAGACTGTCGACGCTTGAAGTTGGGGTTCTAAGAGACATTATCGCGTTAATCACCCCACTTGACAAGTGATGTGCATTTAAGCCAGCATAGAAAACTTACGCAAATGAGTAGTACAATGTATTGTACTTCCCCCAGCTGACTGAAGACAGCGGGAACCCTTCGGTAGCGTGCCAACCGGCATACCAAGCTCCTACAACGGGGAATGTGGAGCGGGTGGTAGGCGTGCTCGCGCTTACGACGGACAGAGCAAGAAGAGGGACAGCGAAGATAGACAACATGGCTAGCGAACTCGAGAGGCTGATGGAGATCACGATTGTAGTGATAACTTCTTATAGCTCCCCCGGCGTTGTCCTGCGTGAATTCAAAATTGATTTGGGGTTAAATCCTTTGCAGCGCAAATATGAAGACTTGCACCAATAGCCTTCCATGCCGTGCACCGGTCATCGCAGTTTGGGTTGCCTGAGGGTATACGAGGGTATGCGATGAGAAAAATGGCAATTTGGGTGATTTATCACGCACGGAAATTACAGCAAGAAAGTGCATCAGCTTTGAAGGCCCATCATTGCATAACCAGAATCCAGTCCCAGTGAATCCCTGCAGGCCGTGAACCGTGGCGGATGGTGCTCGGTAGTAAGGGCAATTCACGTGCGCAAAACCCAGCCAGCTGGCGTGACACGCAAAGATCTGTGCGAACTTGCTAAGAAAGGAAACACTCCGCCCAGCGGTTTGGAGATGGACTTATCGTAGGTGAGTCACCAGCCGTGGCTCGGCCCATTGAAATTTTTGTAAGAACTAAGCCAAAACCTCGTCATATTCTTCAACGCAGAGTCAGTTAGACCTGATTCGTGAGGCTCAGCCAGTACGACTGGCATTTGTGGGACATTTTACCTTGTGATGTTTAGTATATTAAATACACCATATTTATCGTGTCATTGGTGCCCGCTACGCGAAATAGTTGACGCCAGTGACGCGAAAAGTATTAGTATTATGTAGTTGAAAGTCCAAATCATTCCCAGTGGTCGAAATCGGGTCACCCACGTGTAGCCTCAGGCTCAGGAAGTAGGCGCCAGAGAGCATAGCTCACAAGCTCAAGTGCTATTTGCAGGTTGTGCCCGGAGGTCTGGAAATTAGGGCTCGACATGCGTGGAGGTTGCCCAGATACCCACTGATGCAAGTTTCCACGATCACTGACGATGGTACCACAGCGGATGCAGATCCCCGAGCTCCTGAACGTGAGATGCTGAAGCGGTCATGCGCATCATGCTTACGATATAGCGGCCCGTCACCACGACTCTGAACAGCAAGCGGCATGTATCGGAATCGCCATTTACCGCCGGGTACTAGTAGCAATTCAATAGTCAGCATCAATAGATGTAGAACAGATTACTTGCAGAAGGAATGGATGACTAATACACTGCCAAGCAGGGAGAAGGTGGATAATAGTTCCGGAGCAAAACGTCGCATCTAACGATCAAAGGAGGCTGTGATGTGTCCGTTTTGCCCTATCAGGTCAACTTATGCGAGTCGCATTGCGATGACAGCGTAGACTCACCTGAATCATGCCAATCACATCCAAGGAGGTAGTAATAATGACCTGACCGTAGAGGAACTTGGTGCTCAGCCGCCTGTCCACCGCATAGTCAACCGGATGGAGCTGCTGCCACTGGCAGCCCTGGTGGTAAGTAAGTAGACGGCGAGATAGAACTGAAATGAATTTATATATTAGCAGATGAATCACGAATTATTTGCCGTCCGCTTGCACAATACACATAGTAACATATCATCATTTATCATTCTGAATTATTCCGGAGTCCGTTGCAACCCAACCCACGGGACCACCACATCAGACTGCTCATCGGTCAAAGGCAAGCTACAATTTTGAATTGAGCAGAGTCATCTAAAACATACTGAACTGGATGTATATTGATAACTCACTTAAATCTTGCATGTCTGCCCATGCCATCCTTCGCATCTAGTACTCGATGATTCTCAGAGACTCAGAAGTTAACAATCGCACTCAGAGTCATTCGCCAGAGGACAAGGGTGAATTCCCGTTACATCACGCAGGGTCTCGAGGGTGATTGGCTATGCCTTCGTGCGACTGCAGTTTAGCGAACTGGAGGCCATGTTGAGTGCCTGATGGATTCCTACTTGTACATGATATAAGGGTTTCAAGTTCCAAATTTCAGCTATCGATATTGTTAATTCTTAGTGTTGAACCAAACAAGGCACAAATAGTGCACAAGTCACACCAGTGCGCAAGCCTAACTTAGACTTTGATTTAAATCACATTCTTCGGCTGGACAGAAAACAGTAGAGCGTTGAAACGGCTTTGATGCTTAACTTGTGATAGAATATGCTACTGGGCATCTACGTGTCCAATTTCCGAGCTCGAGTCCCAAGTGTCACTGGCAGGGTGCTGGCGTCTTGCCATAGTAATGTCCGGCCCTTAGCACTTTCGTCACAGACTCAACACATACTCTCCAGAAGACGGACATATCCCTTTTCTATTCAGACCTCCCGTTTTTATGCAACCGAGACGCCTGTCAAGAAGATCTCTGGGCTTACTAGGTTCCTGCCATCCGCTTTGCAGCCCGCACCTGGAAGTAGCTCCTCGTTCCGGAAAATCATTGCACTGGCTAAGCAGGAGAAAAGGCCTTTGCTACTTGCGGTGGGCCTGCTACTGGTGTCCTCTTCAGTTGCGATGAGCGTTCCGTTTACGATCGGAAAATTGATAGATTTTTTCTCTTCTGCAAACCCTGTGAGTGAATTGACAGTGAGGGAGTGACGTGGTTGACTCATTACGTGCGCAGGAAATACCATTCGGTTTGTCAATTGGGCAAGCCTCAGCAGCTCTTCTGATTTTGTTTACGACGGGAGCAACGTGCAATGCAGCGAGGTCGTTCCTCATGCGAATGTCAGGCCAGCGAATTGTTGCGCGGTTGAGGGAGCGGGCGTATGCCGCAGCACTGAAACAAGAAGTCGAATTTGTGGAGAGGGGAGAGGGTGACGTTTTAAGCAGACTGACTGCAGATTCAAGCATTGTCGGGGAGAGGTAGGGGTTCGCAGTGCCGTATCTGAGGCAGATCTATTGAAATTATTACATGCAGTGTCACACAGAATCTTTCAGATGGACTGCGAGCCATCGTGATGTCATCTGTTGGCCGTAAGTGTCATATATACAGACGTGCTACTGTTGCTCATGAATGGGCATGTCCTCTTCAGTTGGTGCCATGTTCTACTTGTCCCCCACGCTAACTGTGATGATGTTGGGAATTGTTCCACCAGTTTCTCTCGGTGCTGTGAGCAGAAATTCATTTTATTGCGGCGAAATCTGAGTGCTTGTAGGTATTCTATGGTCGCTACCTGAAAAAGCTCTCCAACCAGACGCAAGAAGCGATGGGTGAAATGACCAAGGTCAGCTTTACTTCCTCTTTCCCTTGTTTCGCACATGTCTTCTATTATACTCCAGGTTGCACAAGAGTCGCTCTCGGCTCTACGGACAATTCAAGCATTCAATGCGCGCGACCAGGAGGAGGGAAAGTTCCACGACCGGGTGACACGCGTCCTTGCGCTAGCTCGGAAGGAGGCGATCGCATCAGGAATCTTCTTCGGAAGCACTGGTTGGAGCGGAAATGTGACTATCCTTGGGCTGCTTGGATACGGTGTGTGGCTCGTTCACGACTTCCTTATATCTTGGTGAAAATCCCTAACTGTATTTGTGTAGGGGGAACACTGGTTTCGCAGGGTGCGATCACTGTCGGAGACCTGACGAGCCTCCTGCTATATACCGTATATGTTGGCTCGGGTCTTCAAATGTTGACGTGAGTACTCTTCCACTTATGAATAGTCCACTGCAACACTGCCCTGCACAGTTCATTTTTCGTAGGTTTTCGATACTCTGACGGCCTCCATTAAACTGAGCGAGATTAGTCTTCCATTATGCGTGGGATTGGCGCGGGTACACGCATATTTGAGCTACTCGACCGCACGCCAGCGATTCCGCCCCATGGAGGCATTGAGGTTGACGCTTCGCGCTACGGCACGGTGAGATTCCAGAACATCGGGTTCGAGTACCCCAGTCGGAAAGGTGTGCAAATCCTTGATGATTTCAATCTCGAGATTGGCGTCGGAGAAAGCGTGGCAATCGTGTAAGTCGTACGGGCTAGCAGTTGTTGTTGGTGCCGCTGACCCTGTAATATACAGGGGGAAGAGCGGTGGTGGCAAGTCGTCCGTACAATCTTTGCTTTTGCGGTACTACGATCCTGTGCACGGGAAAGTGACCTTTGATGGTCAAGGTGGGTAGTGCCTATCTCGCCTCTTATGGAGCGTTAACGGGGTCGGATAGATATCCGTGAATTCAACCCTTCGTCATGGCGCAGCATGATCGGCATTGTTCCCCAGGCAAGTGCCCTCTGCATTTGCATCTACTCTTCTGATAACAGCCGCCCAGGACCCCGTCCTCTTCACAGGGACCATTGCATCGAATATTGCCTTCGGGAACAAGGATGCTACGCGCGAGGAGATCGAAGCTGCTGCACGCGAGGCGAACTGCGAGTTCATCTTTGGGATGCCGAAGGGGTTCGACACCGAAAGTTTGTGCCACTTTCTTCCTGCTGAATGTGAATTGTTTGACGATTATTTTGTTCAGTTGGCCGTCTGAGCTTGAGTGGTGGACAAAGGCAGCGCCTGGCGATTGCCCGTGCGCTGCTGAAAAAGCCCAAGATTTTGGCGCTCGACGAAGCGACCAGCTCGCTTGATGCTGCATCGGAACATAGGGTAAGATACTCTACGCCCTGCTTCAGTGACCTTGTTCTGACAGGGCCTCTTCAGGTCAATGACGCCATTGACAAAATCCTGCGAGCACGACACACGACGTGTCTGATCGTTGCACATCGCTTGTCAACTATTGCCCGCGCGGAGCGGATCGTCGTGCTTGAAGGTATGCGTTCTGCTTCTTTTTTATCGAAGATTAAACTAACGGGCGGTTATGCACCCAGATGGCCGGATAACAGAGTCGGGGACGTATAGGCAGCTTGTGAACTCGAAGGATTCGAGATTCCGGACGCTGATGGCTGCGCAACTGAATGCGGCTGCTGGAGATGCACCACTACCAATCGCACCATCCACGAATCTGGATTCTGTGCCGTCTGCATCGTTGGCATCTGCAATACCCCCTCCTTAGATTAAAACCTATATGCACACAAGTATTTATTTAGATCATACATGAATCGCAGCCAGTTCACTTGGAAAACATAAACTTCCTTTCTTGTGCCACTTGGATGTCAACCTGAAGCTATCGTTGTTAAGTATATTTTTGATATAGATTTTTCAGCTCTTGGCGGACGTAGGAGAGCCGTCGGTGAAAACGTTCGATATTTTAAAGGCTCCCCTACGTGCTGATCTGAGACTGTCCTACTTTTTAGAGGTGTAACAGCAATATATGAGTCTCTATATTCGACAAGAACCTTGTCCAGAGCTTTTCGAACGAGTTTCTCCAGTCTGCTCGGAGTAAGGGCTAGAGTAGCAGGTGTGTTCAGTTGTCCGGAGACGATGCGGGATTTGGGGCGTAGTAGAGGATAAGAGCTTTTCGATCGAATATCTGTGGGTAGAATGATTAAAGCCTACGGGTATAATGGGATCGGTGGTGAAGGACAACCTCACGCATGTGTGTCGGTTGCCCAGGTAATGTTATGTCCCTTACCAGTCCCTCCCTTCCTAAAAGATTTCTCCCGTCATGCGTCAAGAAGGGACTTAAAACTTAAGCGCTGTTGCTACACGAGTAGCTTGGCTTATCAAGGGCTGAAGATCCCCCTGATCTCTCAGTCAATGAATTCGGTTTTCTACGCGGAGAAATATTGGTGCTTACTGTAGTACATTTAGAGTGATTGTAACAAATCTCAGCGGACGACCAGTCTGGAATTTGCAATATCACTCGGGGATACAGCGATACGCCGCGAACTGGCCAAACCATGAGTCACATGGGAAGATGGTGTTTAAACTTCAGTCACTGCTGACGCGGACGAAGGAAGACATGCTTGTCACGACTTGGCAAGCCCGCACCGGCAGGCCCGGAAAAACATATTAGCTGTCTTCTTATGATCCAGGCGGCTGTGGCAAAACACCTGCCGTGAAAGCATAATTCCAGTATTTCACAAAAGTAAGAAACGTTGCGTTGGGTTTAGAACTTTCGGGAGCAAGGCATGCAACTTTTGATTAACTATGCCAGCCTACCTAGGTGGCAAAACCGAGTTCTAGACAGAACCCCTCCTATGAGTCATAGCGTGAGTATTGAATCTTGTCCCAGCCGCGGGGGAAGTTTTTCTGATTCTGATCTAGACTCCACAGTTGCCCCACTGCCAAGGCGTTTCAAGCTACGAAAAATTGCACTCACCGATCAGTATTCCCCGATACACGGAGGCCAAGCAACATGTTGCCACCTGCCTAAGTACCGAAGGGGGTCTTATCGTTGTTCACACGAAGCACTAGTACCAATGAGTGGAAGCCAAGTAGAGCCAAGCAAGCCAAGTGTGTGACATCCGTGACAATGGATCACGTTGTCTCTTGGAACTTGTTCATGATGCCGCATACACGGCACGAATGGCTCGCCATCTTCTTCACCGTTATCTTTCAGCTCTGTCCTGCCATGGCCCAGAACGACAGCAGTGGTTATGAAAGTGACCCTATTCTACAGTTTAGACCCGCCTTCGTCGAGTCCTTACCAGTTCAGATCCTCCTGACAGGCGTGGTCCTCACGCTTGTCGTCGTTCTCCTTCTTCACCTGCTTTTTACCGCTCAGTATCACTGGCCCCTAGCTCGTGTCAATTATATGCTGCAGCTCACGGCGGTGGTGACTTTGCTCGCTTCTATCACCGCTACTCTCTATGTCGTGTTCTCCTCCAATATAGAGGAAAGCCAACATTGGCCATACATGTTGAGCTATCTGGCTGTGGACATGCCAAGGTTTGGCAACAATATTACGGCAAATTCCACTGATCCTACTGTGGTATATGCACACCAATGGACACTTGCCGAGAGTGCTACGTGGACCGTAATGAATGCGACTACATCCGTGATTATACAGGTCAGTGCAAATGAACGTAGCTCCTCTAATCGTACCGATGTTGTTATTTAGATTACCCACATTCATTTTTTGACCTTACTGTTTCCCTCAAACCTGGAGGCAAGACTCATCTTTGGCCTGCTTGGTGAGTGCGCGTGTAAAGCCCCTGCGTTTCTGTTTCATCTGTATTCCTCACGATCCACGCAATACTAATCTCAACATTGTGTTTGCTTCCTGCTTGTAATCAGGTCCATTGGCCATCATCTCTGCTGTAATGCAACTGCTCCCGGTCTTCTACGGGTTGAGCTCGATACCACTCGCGGAGGACACCCGGAACGTGTGCAATGCAGCTTTGTCGTTGCTATTCACTTCTGCACTAATAATCTGGGGCTTTTTTGTTAACCGGCAGGCGGCATGGCGCACCGATGGCGGGACAGCAGCCTTCGGTGCTGGCGCAATCGTTCTCGCTCTCATATCCACCACACTCAATTTCCTCTACATACCGAGTCAAGACCAGTATGCATGGATGCCAAAACTTATGTGGAGTGTGGTCATGTGGCAAAGTTTCCTTGGATGGTGGTGGTGGGTTGGTTCCGGGATGGGCGTCGGCGAGGTAGAAGAGTTACTGGTGAAGGAGGCGAAACGTGAAAGAAAGAGGAAACTGAAAGCACAGAAGAGGAAGGAGCAACGGGAGAAGGCCAAGACCATGTGGAAAGGTGTCACCGGTGCATTCACAACGAAGCGCGACCACTCTGATAGCCGGGATTCCAGCGAGGGGCACCAAGGACTTGATAATTCCGAATCGCTGAATGCTCTCGCTTCTAGCAATGTCCTATCGACTGCAGGTTCGATGACAGATAGGTCGTCAGGGGACATACTCCCTCTACAATTTGTAAACAGATGGTACGCACGCTTGCGCCATGCACACCTTACCGCGGCGAGAATACAAGCTGTCGAGCGCGTAGAGCGCATACACCAAGTGTTCGGCCGTGAAGAGACCCGAAATTCGATGCGGGAACCTGGTTCCCAGGTCGTCGGATGGGGACTGGGTAGCTATGGACTGCGGGGCGTAGAGCGGGATCGCAGAGAAGGGCAGGAGCTACAAATCAGGATTGAAGTGGACGATGCCAGAGATAATCCAGCCACAATCGCAGAACCAGAATTACTGTCACAGGACCAGTCCTTTCGGCGCCGTGGCCACCAACCTGAACTTCGGCCCTCACAACATGCTCCACCGGCGGCGCCAGAGACGGACCTTGGATTTGGATGGACATCATTCTGGTGGTGGGAACCTCTCCGGCGGTGGCGTTTACGGGACTCGACGGCTTACAGGTGAGGCGAGCAATTTGGTGCGAGAGGACGACAATGTTAGAGATGCTGTATGATCTAATGCGACGTGTATCCCGTGCTTCTGATGTTTGCTGTTGACATTAATGTTCTTGGACCCCTACAGCTACGCCGTTACACCAACCACATTTTAGGCACTTGATGTTGAATCTACAACTCACAGACCGTAAAAATCTACCCTCAGCACAAGTTCCATTGTGCCGTGGGCTATACCTTTCCTTATTATTGTTATGGCATACTTCACCAATACCTCGTGTACAATATCGACTTCCTGTAGAATATTTCGATCCGTATTGTTCGCTTTGGAGTCCCATCTTATTGTATCGATAACTGATCGAAGCTGCCAGATTATTAGGATATCTCTGATGAAATTTAGGGTAAGCGGTATTTACTGACATTAGTACCAACCTTCCGAGAAGCAACAAATGAGCTGTTTGCACTTCGAGTTCGACGCCATGGTTTAACACGCTCCTACCACGTTTTCCCCGGAGACAGAGACAAAACCTGGGGTAAGCCATTTTCTTAAAGACACTCACATTTATCAAAGGACATACATTCCAGCGAGAGCACGCTTGGTGCACAATCATGACACGTCGGAAGGCTTCGAAAGTCGTAGTACATAGGGACGTCGTTCCTCGCTTCTTGAAGCAGCACTCACTACCTAGGACGATATGCTCGAGATGACGACCGCGGAGATCAGTGCAAAGGTGTGTTTTTAATGACGAGTCAGAAGTAAAGACGCGTCGTTCGGTTCTGGACACGCGCATGAATCGCTGTACATCATGTTGGCCACGAGCCTTGACGATGTGTCTGATAATCAATTGACGACGACGACTTAGATGACTCCTCGGGGAGAAAACCCTGGTATTTGATTTGTTTGGGCCTCCTCAAATGATGTATTCTATAACTGATCAACGCAGATAAAGAGCATACACACGACTATAAATTGCTGGGCAAATAGCACCTCAGTACTGCAGACCGACCCACTACTAGTTCTTATCATGGCTCGTCACACTACTCGCAGCTCCAGTGAATGTGGGTTCTATCTATTGCCGTTTACCAGACCACAATTAATTGTGTCAATGTGTTAGCAGCCTTCCCCCAACTTCAAGGACGCGTATCCATGAGGCGTCCTTCGCAGGCCTCCATAGACCACCTGTCCCACCCTCGGCTTCCTGTACGCTATCTCCAAGCAGGGTTGAAAATGGACTCCCGAATATACACCAAGACACAAGTAGGCGTCTATTAAACCCTGAAGCTATGCATTACAGCCTGATTGTTCCTTAAAGAGAATACTTAGAGACTTAGCTCTTCGTCATATCGATTTTTCGATACCGTATCGGGAGCAGTCTCAATCACAGATAGATTTTTTCAAGAGAGAGGTAATAGATATTTTGGCAGAGTGCAACCACTTGATGTATCTAGGCTGAAACATATCTTGTAGGTCCTACTCGACGAAGAGCTGTCGCACTTGATGTGGTACCAAGACGCTTGGGTAGTTGAAGTGTTCCTTCGCATGATATACCATCGCCCGGGAATGATGAAAAACTTTCAGGTAACTCAAAACTACATGATTCAACTACCTGATTGTTCTGATTTACAACCAGCAACTGGACTCCGAGCTTCAAATTGTACAGGTTCTGACTTCTCCCCTACTCAATTAATATTTGAGTCAATCTAATACATCTCTCAGCGTGGCCGTCCAGTGTCGGAGACAATCAAACGTTTGCTCTATCAACCTAGCTACTCAACTTGAAGACGTAAAGGTTTCCTATTCCACTGGTAATCATACTCCGAGTCCGTCTAACACACATGATATATAGGATGACAGTCCGTGTCAAATGTCACTCACCGTTTGCTCTAAAAACCAGGTTACTCAGCCTGAGGATACACAGGTTCTTCACTGACAATTATACTCCGAGTCCGCCTAACATGCATGATATAGCATGACCGTCCGCATCGAATGTCATTCACCGTTTGCCCTGATAATCAGGCTACTCACTGGCAGCCCGAGGACGCACAGGTTCTTCCCTATTCTACTGACAATTATGCTCCGAGTCCGCCTAACATACATGTTATAGCATGGCCTTGTTTGCTTTGATAATCCGGCTACTCAGACTAAGGATAATCAGGTGAACACGGTTCAAGGCGGTGGTTCCTCGGGCACCGCGTCATGTCTGGCTCTGTTGTCAACCCTCCTGACTTCAATGCCAGGTTTGCACCGCTTCCACGCGACAATCACGGAGGCTGGCCTGTCCACTGACGAACATCTACTACATTTCTGCCGAATGACATCTACAGGGAGGGAGAAATTCATCACACAAGCACTTACGGAGACCTCTACCCTGTTTGAACGAGTTGTGATCACGGAGATTCTGGAAGAATTAAGAAACAACATTCTAGTTGGTAGTTTATAACACCTAAACGAGCCTTTCAAACTCCGTGACAATATGTAAACGTCGCTTACATGCCTTTTGACACTGTACATTAGAATCTAGACACAATTGATCTGCGGTTTGGCAAGCATTTCTAGATTGCGACGAGGTGCGAGACGATACTCTGACTTTTAAGGTTTGAATCAAAATCTGCGGAAAGTCACCCAGTAACTTGGGTGCCGTTCAGACATACGGTCAACTGCGTATGTCGAGAAATTTACAAAATCGACCGTAAATTTTCCTCGGCCACGCATCCCATATTTTTTTTTTCTCTCGCAAGCAAATGGTAATTATTGTGTGACATTGAATACAAGTATGAATGTAAGCTGAGGTCCAGTACCTGCGGCTTACTTAAGAAAGCGGAGGCGCGTGGGCCATGCGTGGGATTCGTGCCTTTCTCCACGAGATTTTGATGCCTCGCCTGGAAATTGACGGTCTCAGCTCCGCATGCTCGCTTCGCTCTTGCTCATTCTGACTACAACGGACACTTCCTGTAGTAGATACTCAACGACTACATTTTTACGCCACCTCTGTGGACTGCAAACCTCACCCAAAGGACCGTCAAATTTTCACGCGAATCTATGATCATGTAGATCCTCAAGACGACTACTTCGTTGCGCAGTTGCAGCTGTCACCTATGCCTTTGTAGTCGCACTAATGTGATGATGACCATGGCAAATCAGAAATGCGATTAACTATGTACTTGCGAAGAGTGTTGCTTGTTGACGCAGTCGCAATTATTCTTGGGGCCACATGCGCTTTGAAACTATGATAGAGAATCTGCGAGTAAGCACTCTCACCCGCAGTTACTGATGCAAGTGCAGTCTTTAGTCATATTAATGCAGAGCACGTTTGTCAAATATGTGCGTTTTAGTTTTGTTGGTGGTTGGAATGAAGCTTAATGAAGTTCGGTGAACGATAAAGCACTCTTCTTGTATGTCGCTATGAGTCTGAAGTCGAGCCTGACGCTGCCTGATGTTTCTGATGGTGCGGTGCCTTGACTCCAGACACTTGAGTTGCCATTTCACAAGGGTCTTCCGAGTAACAGAAAAAAGTTGATCCGTAAGCCAGTTGATCATGAGCGGTGCCATCATGATGGCGCTCACACGTATGTGTGAATGATCGGCGGTCACCACACGCTCCAGCAACTTCACTGCTGCTGTACTTCAAGCTTAAGCTTCAGCTGCCGTACTCTACAGCTTATGTATGTCGACTCAACAACTCACTTTATCAGGTGTAATCTTCTATTCGTCACCGACGATGGTTCTCCTGCATTTTCAGGGCGCTGCTCTCACGAACTCCCACAGCACGCGAGACCTTGCGAGTGTGATATAGCAAAGTTATCTATATTTCCAGGCTGTCTCGCCTGCAGCTCTAAAGCACTGTATAACAATGCGAAGCATCCATCCTTCCCAACCCTGTCGCCGGTAACACCAGGCATGGATGGCGTCCTACAGTGGTTGCGTTACCATCTAGCCAAGTCTCAAAAGCTTCTACGGTTACTACAAGAGCACACTGTCCGTCTGGCCTGCTTCACATTGTTTCTCACTGCATTCCTCTTTCTCTTGGTCGGTCTATCTTTGCCAATTATCAAATCAATCGTAATTATCAAAGTATCGGCAGTAAATTCTGTTGATCCCGTCTCGAATGCAATCACAGAACTGCAATTTGGAGTATGGGGTGTCTGTGCATTGAGGTAGAGCGTCTGCTTTGACCAAATTTCGCCGTTATTTCCTCATCCGTCACGTTTCAGTATCCTCAATGGCGTCGAAGCACAAGAAGCATGCTATGGCCTACAGTTGGGATATACAGTTCCTACAAGCATCTTGTCTCTCGTTGGGTTCTCCTCTAAGCTCGCAAATGTTGCAGATACGACCCTCCTGACTATGCTTGTGCTGCATCTTGTCAGCGCAGCACTCTCGACCGTCGCCTTTGTGTTGTCTCTCTTGCTTCGCTCACACCTGATCACAACAATCGTAATCGTATTTGCCATAATCACAGCGGTTTTTTCGACTGTTGTTTTTGCTGCGAACATTGCGCTGGTTGTTGGCATTAAAGACAACATTGACTCCCTTTTCCCTGGAGCCGACTTCGCTGTAAGCTTTGGCAATGGCTTGTGGATGGCACTAGTGGCGGTGCTTTTGGCTTGGATAGCGGTTATCATGGTGTCAGCACAGCGATGTTGTTGCTGTGGTGTGAGTCGACAGTAAGTTTGCAAGAATTTCTGTGACGCCATGATTCTGATTTGTCGATTAGCCCCAAACCCAAGGTGCCCAGACCAGAGATATCTGAAAAGGACAGTGTGGAGAAGGTCTGGGTCTAAAATGGACAATTTTGCCATGTGTTTCCATGTCCAACAAGTTACGAATACAATGTCGACGATCCCAATGACAGTTCCGCCGATACCATACACATGTCGACAATTATTGATCGCAGCAACATTTTTAAATAAACACAAGACACGCAGCGTAAAAGTTGAGCTCGGTATTCGGCGGATAACAATATGTGTGAGTGCAGTAACACCACGATTTCTCGCCATGACCAACGCACTTTTCAGAGACTAAAACAATCTTTCGATTCCTAACATCGGAAGGGAAGAAATGCTTCCGATTGGGAAAATAGAGCAACCCACAAAATACAAATAGAACTCAATTTGAATGAAAGAATATCGTACAAGTAAAAAAACTCGAGATAAAAAGATCATAACTTTGAGATGGCTGTTAATTCATCTCCCCAAGCTTGACATTCAGGGCCTGGATCTGGAGAGCGCTCATTCCTCCCCATCAGTTCCCTCTCGAAAAAGTCCTTTCTCACAGCAGGGGCCCATGACCTCACGACAACGAGATCCGCTTCGCTGCTGATCCCCAGTTCTTCAAATGCAGGGAAGAGGTGGCTGAGGTCAGGATTGACCGTCTTTAGAAAGTTCTCGACAGTGAGATCGTCGCCACCCGCCGCATCGGGTTGGACGAAATCGTGATCTTCATAAGGTGGGGGTGGACCACCAGGAGCGGGCGGCAAGCTTGCACCATGCTATCGCGCAAAAGGGTGAGCGGCGCTATTCATTAAACAGCACAAGCACAGGTACTTTACCTCTGAGACAGAACTCTTAACGCGAGCGGTTTTGAGGGCGGGCCTTAACTTCGTCATCTTGGCTCTGAAGGCGTGACGCTTGGCATACGTTTTCTTCGATAGATAATGCTCCATGTAGAGCTCGACCGGCCATGCATCAGTGTACCTGGAAAGAAAGGATGCCAATTCCTCGCGAGCCTGGATGTATGTGTTAGATGATACATACAACTCGCTGGTCAAATAAACGACTTACCCAGTCCAGATAGATAGCCCAAATATCGGGTATCTGTTCGTGTAGAAACCTTTCGCAATCCAGCATCATCACTGCCTGATCGCGAAGGATTTTCTGTTATCAAAGATCAGCGATGCACGATGATGCGAAATTAAAAAAATTACTTTAAATTCTTCGAATGCTGGTGCACTTATATCCATTGCGCGGATGATATTTTCTTGGGAGCCAGAGACTAGCTTACGAAAATCCGCTGGCATCGGTCGCGGTATGGTGCGATGGCCGTCATCGGTGACTGATTCGTCGGCGTGACGTTGCATCCTGGACGCACTGCCAGTGGGAGCGGGCTTCATTCCAGTGGAGACCACTTGCGAAGCCCAGATCAGCAGAGGAGGGGAGCAAGAAAGAGAGTCACTCACTGACTATCGATGACGAGTTCAAAGAAGGGCAGAAAGATTTATAATGGAAAGGTGCCCGTGGATACTGGTCCCACTGGATCTTTCCAGCACCCTACCTTTTTCCGGGCGAAATAAACCGAGAGAACGGGTGATACGCATGCAGATAGTCACAGATTGTGACTTGGGTGCTGTGCCTTCGTCCCAATCATGGAATCACTTTGAAATACGAACTGTACAGATATATCAGGTAAGACTACGCACCTTTTGGCTCCAGTAAGTGTCGTTGTTTTCATACCCATTTGTCTCCTTATCATGGCGCAAGGTGTGTCGGATAACAAGGGGATTATCATCGAATTTGAGCGGTCCCCCACCTTCCAAAAATTATTCAGAAGTGAGTCTGCAACACGTTCATTATTGTGCTGAACATGATTGTGAGATGATATTCGAACTGGCTATGGACTTTTGATTCCTACCGACTGCGTCAACCAGCCAGCCTGCCGTCCGCCCTTGACAACTGTCGATTATGAGGATGCCCCTGTTGAAGTCAGTCACAGCAGTTGTATTCCCTGCGACCCCTGTCAGTGGGCCAGAAATCGGCGCATTGGTCATGCCGGATACTTGCTCTAGCTGTTCCGAAACAACCGACAGTGGCGAGGAGAAGATGCAAGACGCGTGCTAACAGTACGCGTCAACTGGCAACGTTCGTTCGCTTATGAATCAATTGCATGCATTCAATCAAGATGAAACGACTGCCTTCATTCAATATAGTCTACTAGGGAATGCTGAGTGAGTCCTCGTTGTAAGACATAGCAATAGATTCAATTGCAAGCTTACGTTAAAGTACATAGCGCACTCATGCCCTCATCGGGTGTTTATGTTACCCTGCGCCTCGAGCTCGAGCTCCAGAACATAGTAATGCTTCCGTACATATCCGTCGAACTCCATCTCTTAGCTGCAGCTTCTCGTCCTCCTTGATCTTCTTGATACGGGCCACTCGCCAGCGAGGCCACCTCTGACAGTCTCAAGAATGTCCCTCACTGTTTCTGAGGCGGCATTTTTGGAGTGAAATAACCCATGGTGTCAACGCGTGGTTTGAGCTGGTCGAGCACGGGCTCGGGTACGGCAAATTCAGACATGACCGATACCACAACACAAGACAGGGGATACGGAGTGGGTTCCGTAACGGCCATCGGGGCAGGCTTTGGAAGTGCAGGGTGCTCATGGTCGGGCGAGGGCTCGAAGTGGAGCACAAACAATGACATTGACAGTATTGTTGTCGAACACAATTGCAGGGCCGGTGTCATCGCGTGGCAGGATAGCATCTGGAGAAGAAGACACTGGCTAGGCGGGGGCGGTTGTGGAACAGAGTCGACGGGCCTCCAAACAAGGACCGCCTCCGCTCTGCGAATGAGATCGTACAATAGTGTCTAACTCGGCGGCGGCGAACCCCTGCATCGTCGTGTCGTACAATGGCGGTGGCTTTCGCAGCTGCTTCCGCGACTGTCTTCTTCAACTTTCCTTACCATGGACTTGAAGATACTGCGGCGGTGTTATCGTGTTCCTCAGACTACTTGAGTGTCTTGAGTACTGTCTTTCGGCCCATCAATGCATGACCCATGAATTAGTTCGTACGAAGTTGTTGACGTCGATGTTATCCGCAATACCGGCAACGATAGCCTCAATGGCGATCTCTTGTGCGCCTCGCCATACTTGAAGAACCCTTTCTCCAGGGGAACATTTTCCGTGAAGTGGCGCGACCGCTAATGGTTCTCGGAGGTAACGATTCAGAATGCGCTATCGACATGGAATATGCCGTCGCTGCTACAGCATAAAAATAGTGTTCCACGAAACGATACTTTCGGCATGCCTCAAGCGACTCGGAGAAGGTAGGTGGTGTCAAATAAGTACTCGGTGGTGAGTGAGTGTCATTGCAATTTCACAAGAGATTCACTCGTGTGAAACTTATTTGTTTGCCCCCCCACCTGCCAGTGTAGTATGTACTAGTAATAGTACTGTAATACTACCATCCCTACTATCAAACGTACGGCCACTGGTAGCGTCCAAGGAATTAAATCGCTCATGCGATGCTGGTGGTTGGCGCTGTTGCAGTTTGTTCCTTGGAGACCGTGGCACATGTGTCATGTTCAACAGTGTTAGCGCCCCAAGCGATCACAGAGCTCTAAAAATTTCTTCGTCGACCACATAATCGCATGTATCTCTTATTCCGTTATAAATGAAGAATGTTGCAGACAGTATGTGCTGTTGACACCCTCCGTGTAGGAAGATGGAACCATCAAACTACTTTGCAGCTTTTCTGTACTGTGACACCGTCCCTGATACCGAGTACGATGGGGATCTGGTAGTAAGTGCTCTACCTTTCTCCTTTTGTCATATATGGACCAGGGCAGGTCGATTTAGGCCTCCTGCTCAGATACAGGCATGTTCGAGCCATCTCTTCTCCCTATGTCGGTCTCATCTCTGTTTTGAGCCAACAGGGCTATGTTATATATTCACGAAACACGAGACACATACGGATCATCTATCTATCTATCTAGCTGTGCAAATCAATGCCGTTCCGGTAGTGAATCAACTGCATGGTGGAATCAAAGTTTCGCATCGGTTTTCGCATCAGAGTTGCACGGTCCCTACCACATATTTTGCATTGATGGTATTTTAGCCCCATAATCGAGGCTGGGGCGAGGAAGTGCGCACGAAGCGACAGGTATTGAGGACAAGGGCGGATTCGAGGGAGGTGTCCATGAGGGGTCGGCTTGGAGGTGGTTAGTAGCAGTGAGGCTGCAGTTGTACCTATTTTTATTTTCTGATATTTCTGATATCCACTTGCCGACAGAACGTGACCTTGTCAACAGACTCTGAACGAGCTGTTTCACTACCCCGTTCCAGCCAACAAGAGAGGGAGCTGATCATCAATCAGGTCTCAGAGAATTATCGAAACGTGATCGCATTGCCCCTAGGTCTGTGTTAGATCGGTGGCTACATGATTTCGCTGATGGATTTTTTGAACTGATACAATAATATCTCGAGAGTGCACTGTTTCCCGAAATCACGAACAGCAGTGTTCAAAATTCCACGTGCACGATACTACTTTGTGAATCCGCAACCAGCATCACCCAAAATCTGATTTTTGTTTGATTGACTCCGAGGGCCTGGCTTCACACCGCATACCAACTTATGTCGATCAAGGCGGGGGTGAACCTTCATCACCAGGGTGCCTTTTTCGGCAATAAAAGCGCTGGATGGTGGTATATCTAGCTCGAACCCCATTATTATGCGTCCACTAAGTTTCTCACTCACTCACACCATCCCTCGAACATGACCAAAGTCTTCAATTCTCCCTATTGGTGGCCGATAATCAATTTTAATATCAATCTCAGCTATTTTATAGGTTTGTAGGGAGTCAGGCAGATAGTGTCAACGATGACTCAATCTAATGTTGACGCAGTTGCCTCCTCTGCTGCAGTGATATACGATTGGGGTGAGCGAAATTGGATTTAAGAATGATTGATATTCTTATGATGTTTCCAGCATTGACATTTGGGCAAGAGGTACGCTGATGCCATTACCGGAGTAACCATCTCACTAAGAATGGCATCATGTGTAGCTCGAACTGGTCTGGGTGAGCACCGTACCATATTAGAAGACCTCAACAGGATGATATACTCAATTCCGGGCAGAATCGTCGCTGGTCTCTCATGACAGTTCTATATATAGGCGTGTGTAGCTCATGTTATAAGCGAAGATGATAAGTTGTGCTGAATTTAAAATATTCCAGGTGCGCTACATCGGAATACTATACATTATGTATGTCTTCAAGGTTGGTAATGTGCACTGTGCTACTATTTAATTATTTCCCACAATCAGCATCAACATGCTGCGTATGTCCCTTCACCTTCACCGCGCGTGTTTCTGCTGATTGACGGCATACAGAAGCACTTCCGACAGTCTCGATGATAAAACTAGTGAGTACTCTACATTGATGCCTGTCATTGTCGCCCAAATTGACTACTATGCAGGAGTGAGTGTGGTTCTCGGCCAGCTTGTTGATTTAATATAAAATGACCGCAATAGATGTGAGATTGTTCGGAGTATCTAATCCTCACTCATCGCCAACTTGGATTTCCAGGCAATGTTATGTACATCGTACTAAATTGGATGGGTGTGGTCGTAAATGCCATGTTAGGTGGTGAGCTACTCAACTACAATACCTCGGCAATATTGACTTGGCTGATACATTATGCAAGCGATCATGATAACTCGGTTATATGCCATGTATCAGCGATCCAGAAACATGCTTGTCTTTCTCGTTGTAATTTTCACAGTTATCACGATTGCGTGTGGAGTGATGACTGCAATGGTAAACAGGCATACTAAAGCGAGTAAGCTTTAGATTATGGTCGAAGGGCTCGAGCGTATTATGCTGATCAGATGAATATCAGAAGAGCTTATCCTCTCCGGCACTTATTTGTGCATTTATAATGACAATGAGGCAGACGCTCTAATTTTGCTTTCTATGACATGGATACTCTCCACTGCATGGGAAGTCCTCGCACTGTGTCTTGCAACCTGGATTACTATAAAACACTTCCGTGAACTGCAACGACCATTGAGGGGTTGGACGATTGGCAACTGTTTTACAGCGTTAATACAGACTCACGTTGTCTACTTTGCAAGGTGAACTCTTAATTTAATATGGTTTAACTTCCGCTAAAGTTCCGTATGTGCTAGCTTTGCTGTCGTCTCTTGCTTCGATCTCGGTTTTTTGTCTCCGCAGCTCTCGGCGGTACGCCAATATATCATTAACATCTGCATGCGACTACGACTTATTTACTTTTATAGAACTCACTTTCTGTGGGAACTCAGGTTTATGACGGTGTTCGTCAAATTCTTTCGGTCATGCAGATGTTTGTGTTAGGACCACGCCTCATTCTTAGTGTTCGACAATATCACGCCAAGCTCGTGGACAACTCTGATGCAGAAGCGGATGTGATTTCGATTGCTTTCCGGAGGCACACAGACGTGTCAACTGAACTTTGATACAGTCACACCTCCACGCTTTCTTTCCATTATCCGTCTCGACGACATTCTTTGATTCCCCTTCCCTTGCAACTGACCTTATTCATTCCTTTGATCGAAGACTGATATTGGACACTTTTATACTTGCTAGTCTGCTATGCGATCTCTTTCATCTGTTGTTCAATCTCAGACTGAAAATAACTTTGCTCGTAGTTTTGCCGTAGTACTGATTCATGCTCTTCAGCGAAGATTGACAATTTGACATAGACTGTGACATGTGAGAAAATATACAAAGGGCACTAATACACTGCAGGTATTCCTGATAGCCATAAAGAAACCATTGCAACTAAGCAACATGCTCTCCGACTGTGTCTGCAGAGACCGTGCTTATGGCCAAATTACTGTCTACCGACGATCCGCTTCCGGAGTGACAAGAGTTCACGAGCTTCTTTCTCGGTCTCCCCCAATTTTTGCAGTTGCGTGTCATCTTGAGCGTTCTTCTTCAATCCCTCGATGGCTTCTCCACGTGAATCTACCACCTTCTTCAATCTGGAATACAAGACGATTCCTGCGTCGGTTTCAGGGATCTTTTTTCCAAAGTCAACCAGTTCCTTTTGAATCCGGATAGCTTCAACAACTGTCTTGTTCGCGAGAATGGGCCTCATGACATCCCACGGACGTGACTGATCGAACCGAGCGGTCGTAGACCCATGTGTCATCATTTCCTTCCAGAAGACACTGGTCAAGTCTTTCTCACGCTCTTGTCCCACATTTCGCGGTGATCTTAGCCCATTTTGTGGTCACCATAATGACGTTCTTCTCTGCATCTTCACCGCACAGCTTTCGAAAGACATCAAGATCCCTGAGCATTGTGCCAAACATCCGACTTTGGGTAATGTCGTGAAGGTAGAGGATGCCAGCCAACTTCATGTCCTGGCCATACCTAGGATAAGATTATGAACTGTATATACTTCAGCGATAGATATGTACTTATGAACTTGCCAGCCAAACAGCGATGCGCCTCAAAACTTCTTCATCGGATATGTATGTATCATCAGAACCAGGTGTGTCGACAAGGACTACGCAGGCGGGAGGGATTCGCCGGGACATTTACAGAAGACATGTTGAATTTTGGCTGTACACAAGTTCAATCCATGGCTGACCATGACCACTTCCTTCCCGGCTGCATCATTGATGAACTATCCGTCGAAATCAGCCTCTGAAATATAGTTGAGTTATGGTCTTACGGTGCTTTTACCGACTCCAGTTCACCCCATTACGCTAACCAACTCTTTCAGTTGTCGATGATCCACATTGGTTTCCTTTGGGACATCAAACTTAGAATAGTATCCTTAAGCCCAGAAAAGGTAGAAAAATACCTCCTAGCTATTCATAAGTGGAGGAAACAGCAAACACACATCCTACAGGATGTGCATATCTGACAGGACTCGAGAGCATGCTAGTGCTGTGTGGGAATAACCCATTTCTTTTACACAGACCTGAGAAAGGCATAGCCAAAGAATTGATGTGGTGGTCAGACTTATTACAATCAGGTGGGGCATTCAGGAGCATTTACCCTCCAGCTGCACTCAGAGACCCATCTGCTTTCTCGGACATGAGCTCAGGCATTGGAATTGGCATTGTTATTGGGGAACACTGGAGAGCATGGAGACTCACACTGGGCTGGAAAATGCACAATGGTAAACAAGATATTGGATGGGCAGAAGCAGTGGGATTTGAGCTCCTCATATATACCCTCACCACTCTCGCTAACATTGGAAGCAACATCCTTATACATGGGGACAGTACCAGAGTCGTCAAAGGCTGGTGGAAACAATGCCACCATAATGCAGCCATCAATGGCATCTTTAGAAGAATCAGCAATTTCTTGCATAATCTACCCAACTATCTCAACATCTCCACAACTTATGTTGCAAGTGGGTCCAACCCAGCAGATGAGCCATCCAGAGGTATCTACAGACCACTCAGCCTTCTTCTTCCCCAAATCCCCATTCCAGATGAACTTAGTACCTTCATCATCAATACAACAGAGCCTCTCTCCCCCACAGAGATCCGCCATTTGCGTGATGGGAATTACTCTTCTCCAGCAGCTAAGCTCATCAACCAAGCTCTCATCAAGCAACAAGCTGCAGAGAGAGCTATTGCTGCAAGGGCCGAAGAAGACTACTTCGTCAGCTGTGCGCTCAAAGATGAATGACTCCAAGGTCTCTCAATTTGGAGCAGCACTGCCTATACCCAACAACACCACATGCTCCCCCCCATGCCTATCGTCCAGACCTCACCCCACGCCCATCCACCCTTCGCCTGCACTGCCTTGCCTGAGACAGATTAAGACTGTGGGTCTCCAGTGGGAGACAGCACCAGACAAACAGGACCTCCATCAGAATCTCCATCTCACTCGATTTCAGATGCACAACTCAACTGCATTCTCGAAGTTATGGGTTCATCCTGGGCCACATCAACCAAAGAGTCATATGGAGCAGGACTCCTTTCATTTCATGTTTATTGCAACTCATGGAGTATCACAGAAGAGAAACAGTGCCCAATAAGCCAAACTCTCCTCCTAGACTTTCTCTCAAGCTGCGCGAGTTCATACTCCAGATCAGCACTATCCAACTATGCAGCAGGACTGAGAGCCTGGCACTTACTGCATGGCAGAAGCTGACTGATCCCACCATCTGAACTCAAAGCTGTACTCAACAGAGCAACTGCACTTGCCCCAGAGATGTCAAAAAGACTGATGTGACAATCATATTGGTGCTAGGCATGTATACCTACATAAGCCTTGATTAGGTGGACCAAAGTTATCCCTCATATTATTCACTACTCCCTTATCAGCAGTCTTCACTTGTCTCAGCCATAACCCTTGTCTGCACTTTCCTGTGCTATGCGCGCACATCCCTGCAGCGCTATTCATGTTCCCATGACATATCCTGCACTATTCCTATGCTTATAGTGCTATTGGAACTACCAGCAATGTGTTTTAGGTCCATTAGCGCATGTCCGCTCTACCTAGCACTTGTTCATGCGCTTAGCGCTTATCTAGCGTGCTGTTCTCACGCTCTAGGAACCCTTCGGAATATTGGAATCCATCCATTGTCCATCCTACCTCATTAGTATGTAATTTTCCTTGCCTCAAGTTTGTGACAAGTGTTACAGTCTTATTACATGTACATCCTATCCCTTCTGAGTCCAAGATGGTATACTTTACTAGTATAAGAAGCCTATGGTGACCACTTCAACATTACTTCCATATGACTGTATTTCCTTCTCCTAGGTTTTACTTAGAAGTAGTCACCTTTAGTTGTGCTCTATAGCCCCTATTGGTTTCCCTATACCTTGACTATTCCTTGCCCTTGCCCTTACCCTGACTTTCCTTTACTCTTGCAATCAATATCTTTGATTTCACTCACTATCCACTACACTCTTTACACTCCCTATCCTATAGTGATGCATTACCACTCCACTACCGACCTATTAGCAATCCGATACCGACCATCTACCGACTCAGTGTCTGCTTTTCTTGACTTCTGCTTTTCCTGTGCACTAGCACAGTATCTTGCAATGCGCTGTGAAAGAGAAATAGCGACTAGGCTGTTAGAAAACTAGTGCTACTTATCCAAATAGGTGCGAGTGTAGTATTTGACCCAAGAGGACTGCTATTGAAGCAACTCCCTACTAATAAGCAAGGGAAGCGATAGCGCGAAGGGCTAAAAACCTATAGCGACCTAAGACCAAACACTAATGAGTAGTGCTGTAGCAATCAGCTACAAGTGAGTTCCGACAGAGAAATGTGCGTATAAGTGAAAGGTGCTATGCAAGTTGTTTTTATGTGATAGTGCTATGCGACGTCTGACTAGCAACAGCGAGAAGAAATCAAAGGGAGTGAGAGTGGAAAGTAAGGTAAGACAGTGTAAGTGAAATGCCTGATAGTGACTAGATTGTAGTGCAACTACCGATAGTGATTCCAACATTGCGAAAGTCAAACTTAAGACCTTAAAGCAAGTCAAGTGACACGCAATCAAAGAGATTGGAAAGAGTGGAATCAATTGCACCAAGGCTAAGATATAGCAACTAAGGTGACTCTGACACACCAGCAAAGGTCCGGGGAAGGGAAGTGAAGTACTGTATGTGCAACGGGTCATTTTATCATACTGTGTAAAAGTTTGGGAATGCGTAGGCAAGAATAGTAGTGACACAGGCGAGAGCACAATGCGTGTACAGGTAATAAGACATGCAGCACTGTGGAACACAAGGATACATGTAATAAGACCTGCGACTGATCAGTAGCGACAAATAAGACTAATAATGCGCCAGCGGAGGTAGGTGGACATAGGCAGGACATGGGAGGACAGGATACCTAGGTATTGGACCAGGTAGCGCACTATGGGAGAAAAGTGGTTCCAAAGCAGATAGCTTGGGAGTTCATAGCTGCTGGTGACTAGTGCTTTACTCTTTTCCTCTAGGCAAGGCAAAATATGCCTATGACACTCATACGCGCCTAGCGCTGATATGATTGTCACAGTGCTTTCCCATGCATTAGTGCTCTTTCGGGTCTTTCTATCTTAAGTTGTTCTTAGTAGCTATTCCCTCAGGTCGAATGTTCTTGCTTCTTTGTTTGCAAGTATAGCAGCATAGGCAGAGCATTAGACATATATTGGCTAGGTGCTTTAACAAGTGTATAGCCAAGTTGAGTTTTTCACAACTGGTAAACCTGCAGGTGCCCAGGATGTAACCCACACCCATACCCACCAATTACCCATACCTGTATACCCAAGGGTACCAACGGGTATGGGTGTCACAGTAGGTACCGCAGGTAGCCACAGGTATGTCACCCATCACAGGTAAGAGACGGTGTGAAAGAGAAATAGTGACTAGGCCAGTTAGAAACTAGCGCTATTTATCCAAATAGGTGCGAGTGTAGTATTCGACCCAAGAGGACTGCTATTGAAGCAACTCCCTACTAATATGCAAGGGGAGCGATAGTGCGAAGGACTAATAACCTATAGCGACCTAAGACCAATAAACTGATGAGTAGCACTATAGCAATCAGCGACAAGTGACAAGTGAGCTCTGGCAGAGAAACATGCATATAAGTGAGAAGCACTATGCAAGTTGTTTTATGTGATAGTACTATGCAACATCCGACTAGCGACAGCGAGAAGAAAATCAAAGGGAGCGAAAGCGAGGAGTAAGGTAAGACAGTGCAAGTGAAATGCCTGATAGCGACTAGATTATAGCTTGACTACTGATAGTGATCCCGATGTTGCGAAAGTCAAACTTAGAGGGAACTTTAGTGACGCGCACTTAAAGTAAGTCAAGCAACACGCGATCAAAGAGATTTGGCAAGAGTGGAATTGATTGCACCAAGACTAGGATATAGCGACTAAAAGGACTCCAACACCAGCAAAGGTCCAGGGAAGGGAAGTACTGTACTGTATGTGCGATGGGTCATTTTATCATACTGTGTAAAAGTTCGGGAATGTGTAGGCTGAGAATAGTAGCGACACTGGCAAGGGCACAATGTAGCGACAGGTAATAAAACATGCAGCGCAGCGGGACACGAGGATACATGTAATAAGACCTGCAACTGATCAGTAGCGACATTTAAGGAATAATAATGCACCAGCGGAGGTAGGTGGACATAGGCAGGACATGGAAGGATGGAATACCTAGGTGTCGGACCGGATAGCACACTATGGGAGAAAGGTGGTTCCAAAGCGGATAGCTTGGGAGCTGAATAGCGCTGGTGACTAGCGCCTTACTCTTTTCCTCTAGACAAGGCAAAATATGCCTATGACACTCATACGCACCTAGCGCTGGTATGATTGTCACAATGGGTAAGAGCTTCAAAACAGTTCAAACACAACATAGATACATGAATCATACTAATACTATATCATCCCATCCTTCACTGAGCTCCTCCTCCTCACCTTCAAGGTCAGGCAGCCGGATAACGGACATTACATCCTTGTCTTTTACTAACCCAAGTAAACTCCATGAGCTGAGGCAAAGAAGTGTGCAAGTTGTTTGTGTGGAAAGTCAAGAATGGACATGTGAAAGCAGCAAATGGCCACAAGAATGTTCATTCAACATCAACTGATGTTGCTGAAAAAATGTCAGTAGAGTAAGATCAGACATGCAGTGAAAGACATACTGGGAATTGACAAATAGTCAAGTACCATTTGAGAGAGATGCAGGTATGTGGACTGTTGCCATTTCCACCATCCCAGAACATCATACACTGTCTCGATGCTTGCATTGAGGTAGGCATCAAGTTCACTGATCACTGATGTGTGTGCCGGCTTGGTGAGAGTTGATAAGTTGTCAAAAATGTTGGCATCATTGTCCTAAAATAGTTGTTTAAATATAAAGAATGAGATTAAAAAAAAAGATCAGTGTGCACCTGAACTGTTGTGCTTATAACTGCCTCAACTGTGTCACCAGCAGGGACACTGTGTGAAGCATAGGAATGCTTATACACTTTTTGAACAATGTTGTGTGCAGCCATGATCCATTCATCCTCCTAGTCTATGGCCTTAAAATACTCTAGCTTGTAACATGGGTGAAGAACTAATACAAACACAAGTGTTAGTGCAAAAAACCTAATCACTATAGCATGTACCCATTGCAATGCGGTAGGTCTCTGACCTATCTGTGAGGGGGTAGTACCTATTCAAAGTCTTCTTTGCAATGTGGAGGGCTGCACAGATAGCAGGATCAAGGTTGTCAGTCTTGATGATGCCAGTAGTGAAGACATTGTCAATGTGGTCCATTGCTGGAATGACTACAGCAAGATTAGGCATTCTGCATGAAAAGAATTGTGTAGCATGCTTCAAAATCTATAGATGAAACAACATGTGAGCAAGGCATCGGAAGTGATATGTCACATGTGTGACTTACCTTCAAGACCTCACACAGCTGTTTTGCAAGCACCCATTCTTTATCACTCAACACAAATGCCCCCAGTCCCAGTCTTCATCTATCTGTAATCATATCAATAGCCTTTCAATATTCAACCACAAAATCCAACATATCAAACATCGAATTCCAGCGAGTCAAGACATCCCGTGGCATAATCCTGACAGTAAGATTGAGTTCAGTAAGTACTTCTTTCCATTCTGGCAGCAGGAGTGTAGTTGAGTGAACAATTCCGTAGGCCAGTTTACAGAGTTTTTTGCAGTCAGTAAACTAACAGGTGCGTAGAGTCCTTCTGGCTTACCTTGACAAGAACCAACTTGATAGGCCAGATGTTTTCCTGCAGTGCATCGCAATCAAAATCATCCAACTCATTTATTTCATCAATCCATCCCTCTGTATCATCGGCATCGTCAGTGTTTGGATCCCCATCACCATTCTCTGCTATAATATCTTTGTCCTTGATGTCAGTGTCACCTGTAAGATCCTGGAGGTCATGTTCTGTGTTGTCAAGTGACTCAACACTATTTTGTATCTGTATGTTGAACTCTTTAATTAAGCTTTTGGCCACAAGATTGATGATATGCAAGAAGCAACATGTGCATGCCACTTCTCCACCAAAATGATCAATGAGCTTGGCAAGTTCCATCATCATTGTGGCATTGCTCAATGCATTGTCTGCTGTTATGCTCAGCATCTGATGAAAATTGGTAAGTCGTGCTAGATGTTGTTGATGAAAACTTGCCTTATCTGAAATTCCAAAGTCGTTAAGTACCTTTGTGAATGCTTCGGCGAGGTTCACACCTGAATGTGACTGGCAGTATGATTAGTTCTTGCTCTTTGTGACCTTGAAATGTGTACCTTCGCGACCTTGACAATGTCAAGAAGCATTGCGATGGGCTGGCCTTCATGCTCCAAGTGCACCAAGGCAGCTACAAATGCCTTATGGTTTGGCGATGTTCATGCATCAGTGGTGAAATTAAGGCCACCATTGTGGTGTTCAAACTTTCTGTAGCCTTGCAGAGGCACGTTTCACTATGCATTTCTTATTGACACTTTCCTTAGATTAGGTTCGCACTTTTGTTGCTTACATAATCATCTTCCCTTTACCTAGGACTCTACAGTCATTACCTAGTTTCCCTTGTTTCCAGTTCTTTGGTTGCTCCCCATTCACTTGGGTTATTTAGTAGTATCCCCTAGTTGTAGCTTTCCTAGTTGTAGCTTTCCCTAGCTCACCAGATAGCTCCTGGAACATAGTTTTCTTACCTTGACTTGGAGTACCTTCTCCGCTCTCTTTCTTTGAGCCTGAGCCTAGTCAGAGATCCTTTAGGGTCGAACGTTCTTGCTAGCAAGAGTAGCAGCTAGGAGAGCAGGAGACTCATATATTTTGATTTGGTGCTTTTACCTACAGCCCAGCCATATCTTGTCATCACACCGTCATACTTCTGCAACATCTGTGCAATCTGTTTCCTGATGTTTGCAAAAATGAGCTTAACATCATGCAACTACGGTGAATGATGAAGGTATATAGTACTCTGGCCATCCTGTCTTCATTAAGGACTTAAAAGCTTGATCATTAACAACTTTGAATGGGTGAAGACTTTCTGATACCCATTGAACAATCTCAGCCCTATAAATATTGTGAGTCACACTTATGATGCATATTTCATGGGCTCACTTTGTCTTGGATTTTGTGTGTTGCCTATGCAAGTACATTACTTTGCCTTTACCCTTTCAAACAAAGGAGGATGTAATCAAGCCTGTTGTGAGTACACTAGCCACTATGGAGTCGCGTTGTCATGCATGGTATGGAACTCATACCATGACATTGATAGACAGGAAGTAGCCACAGAGAGTACACTAAGGTGTACCTCATTGTATTATTATGATTGGTTCCATTTTGACAGATTTACTTGTATTTATATTTCCAGTATGATAGTTTTCACCTTTCCCCTTGTCTTTTCATTTCTTTTGTGTGGTTTATTCAGCCACCAGTGAGCTACCAAGATGTGTTAGTAAGCATGTCATGTGATAGGCAATATTCTGATTTGTAAGGATCCTGCATGATTTGTCATGTGGCTTCCATTTGTTTCTATTTGTTTCAGGCTCATTCAGCCACAGAATCCTTTAGTGAGCCACCAGATGTGTTTGTAAGCATGTCATGTGATAGGCAATAATCTGATTTGTAAGGATTTGTTATGATTGGTCATGCTTTATCATGATTTATCATGCTTTGTAATATTATGAACTTTATTTGTAAACTACTTTGTAAGCAGCTGATCCAGCACTGCCAAATGGCATGGTTAGTAAGCCAGTGACTTACTAATGCTGTGATGAGTCATGCTTAGTAAAATGGCCTCCCAAAAAGGTATAAAAGGAGCCCATTCTACACTGAGTAATAATAACTTCTCACTTTTCACTCTTCTCTCAAACCAGTGAGAGTCCGTAAGACTTAAAGTGCAGGCCATGAGTGCCTTGAAGTAAGATAAACATTCTATCAGAGATTAGTTGTATACTACCTTACAGGGGTCGCTTATATAACAATCTATTTATAAACTACTTGTTGTGTGCTACCTTTCAGGGGCTAAGTATACAACACCAGAACAGCTTTTGTACTAGGCTTTACATATTTAAGACAGACTTCATTACTGTTGTG
>NW_024540453.1:0-83223 GCF_016647625.1 Suillus subalutaceus | reverse complement strand
TTAACGTTACACAGATCAACCTGAAGTTCATCCAGGTGCACCTCCTGCCCACAACAGAAACTGTATCAATGTTTTTAAGCGCACGGATCCAGATCTGACGAAGTTCTGCTCAGCTAACCTCGTACAGTTCAAACAACACTCCATAAACATTTGAACCACACCGAACGTTACGTCGGACTGCCCGCGGATGAAATGTCAGACAGAGGAATAAACACAATGACGCTAGAGCCATGTGCATGTCTGTCTGTATGCCATAGGTGGAGGTGCATGCGCGTGGCGAGGATTGCGAGGACGATGAATTGGAAACTGTACATAGTAGTATGCGTTTTGGGGTGCCGTTAGTAAGTCTGCGCATGGCAGGATAAAAATACGCACTCTTGGAATATCAAACCCCTACGTCAAAGACTCTGACGTCAAAAGCGCTAAAGGCATTAGGTATGCATGTCTTTCATACCACGTATGTCTGGTTGTGATTTGATTATTATCTCGGCCTCCGTTGATGGGATATATTGCCAAAGGTAGCGCCCTCTGTGGAAAACAGCATATCCGCGATGCCAGGACAGCCTTTGACCTCGCATTCACGTTCGCAAACGGAGACTCGAAGACTACTCTTCTCTTCTTGATCAAGGAAGGTTATATTTGTTTTGCATCCACCACACTTCATTAAGTGTTTCAGGCTATCGCATTGTTCAATGCAAATGAACGAACACGAAGAGGCAATGATGCATGTCAAAGAGCCAGCTGCCGGTCCCAGTGTAGATCCCGTTGCCTGTCTTGTCGTAGAGGTGACCATCATCCACTCAATCATGCACTGGTTCGTGCGTTAATTGGTTTGTGCGTGCTTCCCACACCAGGCGTATCTGCAAGTCCAACTGGGAACCATTGCCTTGGATGGCAAGTTCACGACGAAGTTGTTGAAAAGTTTTCGCTGCCGCTGTAAAGGGCTAGCACTGATTTATTTGCAAAATTGCCAATCCATACAAGACGCAAAACAGTTTTTGTAAACGTCACGTGGTGTGACCGATGTGTGACTTGCCTACTCAGCACCAACAAGCCAGTCGCAATACCAATATTACTATGCCGCGAAAACATTCACATTATGTACGTATAGACATTATAAAACGAGGTAAATACTAAGTCAAGTGATAGAAAACTGGTACGTTGTTTGGCACAACCGAAATTCCTGCCTAGCCCCATGTTTTTACAGTTCTTCGGGTGGGACCTCAAGTCGTTGCGGCAATCCGCCAACATGCAATTGTGCATTGCACTCCTTCGGGCAGGTAAAGCAGGTAAATATGGAGAAGACCTAGAATTGTACCTATCCATGATGGAGGCAAGCGATGAAGCTACGAAGGCTAACACACGTGCTTGGTTTGCTGGTTAGTCTCCAGTAAAATGATTGTCACCCATGCTACAGTCCTCACCCGCCTGTCACTTAGCTTTCCAGTAGAATGAAGGGCAGTATACTCTGGCAACCTCCCCGCGAGTTGCATATACATCTTGACACACGGACATCTTTTGTACGACTATCCCGACATCGCCTGTATTTTCTTTTGTATTCATATCGTGTAGTGGTTCGTGCCATGACAGCATATCAAAGATTCTACCATTTTTGCACCCCCCAAACGGCAATGTTCGTTAGACGCTTGCCCTTCACCATCGATTCATTAAAGTCCGACGTCTGAAGATCTCCGATTGAGGGTCACTACATCCCGTGTTAATCTTCTATACGTACTGCCCGCAGATCATATGTCGGACAGAGAAATACAAACGAGGGTGTCCATGTTGTGTGCTTGCTGGTCGATCTGCCAGAGATGCCGGTGCATGCGCAAGGCAAGGATCGCGAGGATGATAAACTGAAAACTGTATGTTGCCAAGTGTGTGGTGTCATTAGTAGGAATGCACAGACGAATTTTGGGATGCGTACTCTTGAAACGTGGCGTGGTACTGGTACTGGTGTGCTGAATATCAATGTCTTGGCCATACAGGGCATGAGTGAATCACGCACATGGAGATAATAGGACGCTAGGACGTTTACCGCCGATAAAACTTCAAAACCAGAATCATCGTTGATGAGCATGGAAAATGAGTGACGATATATATGTACATGTCATGACTCACACAGACCGCATGTATAGTATAAAATGTTATTCTTCACCAGGACGGCGTACAGACGGCCGCTGGCCATCCGCCAGCTCTGTATGGCATGTATGAGTGTGAGAGACATGAGACCTAGAGAAAAGTTGGTCAGGCATCTGTGCGTATCTATGTTCCAATCGACAAACCTAGTTGAAATATGAAAAAGAGAAGAAACGGTATGAAGAGGTTGTCGCTGGTACAACAACCTGTGATGCCTGGGATTGCGCTGGTGGCATCTGTGAAAGTGGAGAGAGAATGTGAATGGTGGGCGGGGCGCCGATTAAGAAGCATGAGCCCGTACAAGATGCGGTGACAATAGAGGCTAAGCCAGTGCCGGCGCATGCTATGACGACAACCTGACTTATGCATCTACAATGGCCTCGAGGTGCGGAGAGAGCATTGAACTCACAGGGAAAAAAGTCAGCATGACAATGAGCACGAATCGATTGTCTTTCCAGAGTGCATATGTTCGGAGCATGAAGAAGCCTGGATGAATTGGATCAGAAGCGTGGGTATGTTGAGGGGGAGGAGAAATACATTCGGAGCAACTGCCTGATATCTGGCTGATAACTGTGGGAGGAAAGGGGTCCCTCAGCAAAGATGTGCACACATGTCTGTACCGTGCACGCACTTGAGCAAATATTAATCAAGATCTTGCATTTCTGACAATGTCACATGGCGATCAGTCGGTTTGAAGTCTACCGCGAGTTCACATACGTCAGGGTTCTCGTTTGGGATGAAGTTCGCTGAAGTATGGCAAGTCAATTCATCATCGGAACAATCTATGCTGGAGCCGAACGTACTATATAAATGCCCGATTATAATGAGAAAAGGCACAAATCGGGTAACGATATAAAGACCTTTTACCTTGGTCCAGCGCGATTGAAGCAGGAATGTCCACTTTGAACATCACATGATGGTCAATTTATATGAAAAATGAGACTTGTGATAAAACTTTACCTTCTTCTTGAAGTGAACAAGAGCAATCATAGGCCTGTAAGTAAGTTTAACAGCGGACGGCAAGACATCAAGACAAGCCCACCCAAAGTGTAGCCATCGACGCTGAACTGCGTCAGGACAAGCAAGAACATCGATCCGGACAAGTACGCACTGTATACATACTGGTGACATGTGGGTCATCCATCTATCACTATCCCTTCGAAGTATCGAAAAGAAAGAGACGCACTGTGTAAGTCTGCAGACTCATTGCCACTGCAATATCGTCAGACGTGTACCGTTTCGCTTCCATTCTGTCGAGAGGCAGAAAATGGGTCTTGCGGGCAAGGGATACACATATGCACCTGCTTATGTATCTCCAGCTGGACTGGCGGCATCAGTATACCGGTGAGCCACCAATATTCCCATATTTTGCAAGTTCCTGTACATGACGTTATAAAGCAATATAAAGCAATAAATGAGTCTGAACCGAGCGTGAATTGGAGTGATTACATGACTTTAGATTCACTTTGAGCGGCATGAGATGCGACGTTGAAACAGTGGGCGATGTTATACAATCAATATATATCAGTCGTTTGAGTCGGTTTGCACTATCTGGACCTCTCCTTTAAAGTTTACTCAGTATCAGTCAGATTGGGCTAATCCAATCGGAATTTGCACTCACCCCGCCGAAGGTGACTCTACATATGTAAAGATTAGCAAGTTTCGAAGTCAAGCGATTCAATAAATGATACCGACGTTTCAGAATCATAACCTGTGCGTTGCGGTCAACTGTAAGATATTCATCGCCCTCTCGATCGCTCGAGTTTGGTACGCATCAAATTCTGACTCCAGCACACCCAAAATCCTGATATTGATATATTCATCTACCACTGCTAGCAGTTGAAGCTCGATATCTATCAATGTTACACAGATCAACTTGAAGTCCATCCAGATGCACCTCCTACCCACAACAGAAACGGCATTGTTTTTAAGCGCACGGGTCCAGATCTGACGAAGTTCGGCTCGGCTAAGCTCGTACAGTTCAAACAGCACTCCATAAACGTTTGAACGACGCAAACGTCACGTCGGACTGCCCGCGGATGAAATGTCAGACAGAGGAATAAACACGAGGGCACTAGAGCCATGTGCATGCCGGTCTGTATGCCATAGATGGAGGTGCATGCGCGTGGCGAGGATCGCAAGGACGATGAATTGGAAACTGTACATAGGTATGCGTTTGGGGGTGCCGTTAGTAAGGCTGCGCATGGCAGAATAAGAATGCGCACTCTTGGAACATGGCTTGGTATCCGTACTGTGGGTACGGATGATTAAAGACTCGTTGATAGAGAAATTTGAAGGATCACGCACGTGAAAGAGCAGCAACGTGAGGACATTCACCCCCGAAAAAACTTTCGTAACGAGATCCATTATTGGTCAGCACAGGAAGAAAACTTGTGTATGTCCTGACTCACACAGACCGCATGCATAGTAGAATATGTTATGCTTCACCAGTACAGTGTAGATACGGCTGTTGGTCGACCGCCAGCTCTGTATAGCGCGTATAAGCGTAAGGGACATGAGACCTGGAGAGCGTCAGTCGGCGCGCGTCTGCCTAGATGTGGACTCCTTGACTTATTCCGGGCGACGTACCAAATTCAAGTCCAATCAAGAGAAGAAACGGTATGAAGAGCTGGACAACGGCCGAGGTCTGGTAGCAACCTGTGATGCCCGGGATCGCGCTGGTCGTCCCTGTAAAAGTGCAGTGTGAATGGTGGTAGAACAACAAGGCGAAAATAGGAGCGCGTACACGGTGCAGTGGCAGTAGTGCCGAAGGCAAAGCCTATGGACGATACGACGACAGCCTGACAGATGACTTACACAAGTTAGAGGTGCAGTGAGGATGGGACTCACAAGGAAGGTAACGACCGCGGTAACGACTACAATTCTGTTGTTATTCCAGAGCGCACATGTTCTAAGGACAAAAAAGCCTGGACGAATGTGATCAGGATCATGCGGATTTTGCAGGGAAAGGATATATACATTCAGAACAAGAGACTGATATCATGCTGAAACCTGTCGGAGGAACGGGTAGGGCTAAGCAAGGATGTGCATGCGGGTATGCACGATGCACGTACATGAGCAAATATTGTTCAACAACTGGCATTTCTAGTCATACTGTCAGCGTCATGGAGATCGACAAGTATACCGCGTATTCACATACATCGGAGTTCTCCTTTGGAATGAAGTTCACTGAAACACGACATGTCAATTCATAACAATGAATTTAGGAGCTGGACGCACTATATAAATGCCCGGCAAAGAGGATAAAAGGCACGTATCGTGCGATGATATAAAGACCTTTTACCTTGGACCAGCGTGACAGAAGTAGGAACGTCCACTATAAATGGATTATTATCATAAAAATATAAAAATGAAGCTGAACAAGTAAATTACCTCCTGTTGAAGCGAACAAGTATAATCGTAGACCTGAGCAAGGGAGTTTAACAACATACGGAAACGCAATACATTGTGACAATCCCACCCAGAATGTAGCCATCGACGCTGAGCTGCGTTTAGAATATGAAAGAAGCAGTTCGGACAGCGATACGCACTATATAGATACTGGTAACACATGAGTTATCTATTGTGATCAATGACTGTCGGATCGACAAGAGAACGTACCGTGTAGACCTGCAAACTCCTTGCCGCTGCAGCATTGTCAGCTGAGTACTCCATCTGCATCTGGTCGAGAAGCAAAGAATGGGATTCGCGCGCAAAAAACCCACGGCACGCATGTTCTTATCTCTTATAAACGAGCAGGCTCCGGGCGCAGCACGGGCACTATTGTAGGAAGAAGGTCAAGCGCTCAAGTCTCGTCATCGAGAATCAAAGTTCTGCTGCTCGAGTTCTGGAGGGTAAGCGACGTCAGTCTAGATGCAAGGCGTACGTATATTGCGGCGATAAGCCATTGTGCTGTCCAAGCTTTGTATCTCCACGACCTGCTCGTGTTATAAGTGGGTAACTTGAAGCCCACCACGGAAATCGAAGTGAGAATCAGTAAACAGGACCCGAATCATTGATCGATGCCAGCATATTATAATCCAATACTAGTCTGTTTGCACATCGTGATGGTGTGAGTAACGCCGCAGATACTAAAATGAAAAGACGAAATAAAGACAGACTGTGGTAAGGTGAATACGCAGGCTGTGAAATAACGATGGATGGTCATATTGTCCGATATCCAAGACTATGTAATGGCGGAGATAGTGCAACGTCCCAGAAACATAGTAGACAAGAGGCGACGCGCGAATAAATCCAGTAATAAGCCATCATGCTGCAGTGATGGACAGCTCGATAGGGCAAGGGGCCGCATCCACCTGTGTGGACTGAGACTGAGTTGTCGGGAGCCCGGAAATATCCATCGTAAGAATGAGCCTGAAATTTACACCTGTCGTTCTTATGAGCAAACAGAAGCCATCATGACATACACACTGACCTG
This sequence comes from Suillus subalutaceus, assembly GCF_016647625.1. Taxonomy (NCBI): domain Eukaryota; kingdom Fungi; phylum Basidiomycota; class Agaricomycetes; order Boletales; family Suillaceae; genus Suillus; species Suillus subalutaceus. The sequence continues at coordinate 76,646 of NW_024540453.1, read as the reverse complement.
GCCTTGACCCATTAGCATAAAGCCCAGTATTCTTGCAGGCATTATACCACTCATTCCACGTCGGATCTGAGTCATTTGATGCAACATACGAGAAGTTAAGTGGGACCTGGATTATCGGTAATGACCCGGCGGGGAGGGTGTCTGATCCAAAGTAACCCGTGCCGACTTGTAGATTGGAGGCCGAATCCCACACTTGTGCAGAGATGTGGTTGAAGGTAAGGGGAATAATATTGGAGGTGGTATCAACTTGAATATCTGCGTACGCCGGAAATGAGAAATTGGCTGGGGACCGGGAGAATTCGGTTGGGATTGAAGCATTGTAGCTCCCAGTGGCGGCAACCAGAGGTGTGGAGCTGTTGAATGAGAGACCGGGTACTCGAGGGATCGTGATTGCGAGGATAGTGCCAATGCTATAAAAGCTCTCGATATCTCTATGCCCAGGAAGACGAGCGCGACTTACATAGCGGCCACCCCAAATGCGAAGAAGGCAAGGAACCTTTTGGTGAACCACTTTCCACACAAACCCGTCTCCCCGCGATGCCAAGCTTTCCACTTCTCCTGCCGCTTCTCACTTTGCATCTCTCGTCGACCCGACTTAGTCATGTGTTTCATTTCGGATAGTTGCCATTCCGGACCGAGTGCAGGCACTGTAACTAGCTCTACTGGAGTTTGAGCACTGTCAGCATCACCATCTGTCTTGGCACCAGGCGGAGGCGGAGGTGGGGGAAGCTGATGATAGCTGCGTATCGGTCAGCTTAGTAGGATACGTTAGCTCTTCCATGTGCATACCCTGCTTCTTGGTGTTGCCCAATGCCAAAAGCAGTACTGTATCTTGGGCCGGCGTTGTTAAAGTCTGCATAAACATCCCATGTTTGAGCTTCCGGAGCCTCTTCTTCCTCATCACGTCCGCCTTTTAGCGGTTCTAGGCGCCCGGCGGCAAAAAAAGACGATGCGTTGTACCCTGCGGATTGTCCTCCTGTTAACACATCATGGCTTGTCCGTTGTTGTTGATCAGCATAGAAGGAAGAAGCATCGTCTCGTGGACGACCAGAGGGAGTATAATCGGGAGATTGTGAATGGTTCAGTGCATCGAACGAGCCTCTGCGTCCTCCGTAGAATGAAGATACAGTCGATTTTCTGTCGTAGTCCATGGCAAGAGAAGAAGTAACGAGGGAAACGAAGAAAAGAGTGGCTAGGTGGGAAGTGCCAAACCAAAGGACATGGTGACCGACGCCGCACTTGCCATGTTAGGACGTATGGGGTTAGGGTTAGTTTGAATTAGAACGTGTGACATTAAATCACTGGCATTGCTTTGATCCTCGCAGAGCTTAACTGACAGCGGACACTGTTCCGCTCCAGCCTAGACAGGTTTTTTTAGCTGCATTAATTCTGCAGCTAATTATTTAAAAAGCATGCCATACCGAATTCAAAAGCAACTTTCTCTGATTTCAGCTGAAATTAATGTCATGAACGATTGACTAGCCTGACTCGAGCACTACATAGAGACACCATGACTTGGGATTCCTTTGTTTTTATCGACCATTGATATCGATTTTGTGAGTGTTGTGCTTTCTGCTTGGACGAAATTTTCACTCGATGATACTCTCACTGTCGACTCGACCCAGCCTGCCATGGAATCGTGGCACTTGTGAGATGATGAGTTGTGTCCAAGAATACTCGCCTGCCCTGCTGATCATCATGGGCACCCTACACACACCATGACTGCTCGATAATAGGCACAATCAAAGGAATTTTCTCTGCAGGACACATGTCACTCGATCAACCTGAGCTTTCAATGGCGATTTCCATTTGTACTCCAGTGTACATGTCCTCTTTTACTGCTTTGGTGTAGTCTGTTGGTGCCGGAGTCTACCAGCTGGTGTAAGTTTCCAGCCAATAATTTTCACTTGTGTAGTAAGCCTCTTTACGGTCCTGATGCAATGTAGACATGCAGAAAGCTGTGACATTGTGTCCAGGCTACATGCTGACGGCTCTGGCACATCGCATGCACCTAAAATTACCTGTGCACAGAAAGGGTTTCATCAAATGATGAAGCAAGTTGATTTATATTCCCAAGCCTGGGTTACAGGCAGCGGAGCTTGGAAAACACTACTCAGGTGACTGGTTCCATGATTGTACACAGTTCGTACTTCTATGTCACATAGAGCTAATGAATGCTAATTGACACTTTTGGGCAGATTATATGGTAAACCTCTACAGGGACCTGGGTTTTACTGGTGGGATTGCGATCATTCTTAGTGTGACATATGACTGTTGCCACAGCCGGAACTTTGTTGTGGCCATAATCATGGATTGTGTTGGTCATATTTGGCTGCTAGGTAAGAATATTTTGCCCTTCTCTGGCATGCATTCTCACTCTCTACAGCAATTGGCCTTTCCAGCTGTATGATCTCCCTCTCCCTGAAAGCACAATGGAAGCTTGCCCAGTTTCAGACCATACACCTCACACGAGGAATGCTCTTGGTATGTTATTTATATTCTAGTACTTCATCTGCTTCTACGCTTGCGGAATTGATGCCACGTCATATGTCTATTGCAGTGAGATATTTCTGTCGCACATATGTGCACGGGGCATGGTATTCTCATTGGCCAGGAAATTTTTGTGTTCTTAGAAGTTGACCCCATGGTGCTCGCAAATTGGTTGCGGTACAACATGGTATTCATGTGCCTATCGGCAGTGGAATTTGGCTGACATGCTCTATTTTTTTCCCCTGAGGTGGGGTTCCAATCTATTATAGTCCTAGCGCCTTGGTGATCGAAATGCAGATGTTGAATCCTAAGATATGCTGGATGCAGATTTTTTCTTGTTCCCGCTTGCGTTGTCTAGGGGGAATGCGCAAAGCGCGTGATAAGGCGAAAGCGCGGGAACAAAGGCGCTATAAATGCGCGAAGCGCGGGAAAGTCGCGCGTCGAAAAGCGGAACTGGGTGAAAGCGGTATGCGAGCGATAGTGAGATGTTAAGACGTGTACTGAGATGCTGATAAGACAACTGATGCAGATATGGCCACTAGAGCTAACTGCTACTAGGGCTTGCGATGATTTATTCAAAACATAATAAAAACTCGGAGATGGTGACTGTCTATGATGATGGTGGTCCGTGGTAATGTGTGTTGTGTTAAGTAAAAAAATGTGTAATGAAAAATGTGTACCAAGTGAAAATAAACATGGTACGATGTTGAAATAAATGATAAATGGAGAAATGCATACCTGGGAACTTGATTGGACATGGGAAAACACAGTGGGAAGTCAGGCGCCCTATAGCGCTTAGGCGCGGGAAAGTTCGCCTAAAGCGCGCGCAAGTCGCGGAAGTGTCGCCTATGTCGCGGAAGTGTCGCCTAAGTCGCGGAAGTGTCGCCTAAGTCGCGCGCGTCGCGCGAACGTCGCGTTTATCGTGCAAGTGTCGTGTTACATGCATGATACTGTAGACTCGACCTATGTTGCAATATGTGCCATTGTGAGGCTACCCAGGATGAGTCTCTACAGCGGTTCATTTGTTTGTCCTGTTGGGGTATATTGTACCCTCCCTATGTAGGAAATAATTTCTGGAAAGTGGACACCTGTATCTCCAGGCACTTCTTTGCGAATGCCTCGATGTGAGGCATTACCTCCGCCGTTCCTGCAAGCCGTTTTACACGCACAAGTCCTACCAACGGGGCCTGAGTGTTGTGGTTGATACTTGGACACTAATTGTCAAAGCAATCGTGCACAACAAGGAAGATGGAAACGGAATAGAATAGAATAAAAAAATTGAGGTTTTGATCGGTGAGGTGTGTGGGTGCATAGACTTGATTCTTTGGATCTTGGTTATCGCTTACTATACACAGTATAGCTACAGCAGTATACGTTCAAACCTTGTCTACGTGAGCACCGCGTGTGCTCTCTTGATGAGACAATCAATTTCAGTACTTCCGTCAATGATTAATGACTAGCTGGGGACTTTTGAATTCCGTGCAGCATGGAAAGAAAGCACTGCCGAGATTGTGCAATGGCTGCACCTGCAGATCGTACTATGTCACTTCTTAATGCCACCTTGGCTCTAACAGACCGTCTGATGCTGTATCATGATCCCGAATCTTCTCAAGTCCATCTTATGATCAATTGATCGATGACCAACAAGATTGGATCAATATCCAGGTCAATCCAAATGACATCTGTCCATGTGCTGTGCAGACCGGTAGGCAATACATACTTCAAGTTGATGAATGTGCGCCTATACTGCGCACCATTGTCAGATTGGCGCAGGCAGCAAACAAACTATATACTGGCAGGCCACGACTGCTGTGTGACCCGTGTCTCACAGCATTGTCATTTCTCAAGTTTGTTTTAAAACAAACATCCGATTTATTGTTGAAGACGCTATAATGGACATAGCCTTATATGCACGGGGGGCTCGCTACCGTTTATCTGGTTATCCAGGAGCGTCTGGTTCAACAAATTATCTGGACCTGCCTTTGGGATGCCTTGTTTCTGACATGAGAGAACACTCACGACCCGGCCAGGTTGAGTCTTGACTTGGACGCCTTCTGGCTGCCTGAGATTATAATTATTATCAATACGTACATACCACAAAGTTTCAACGTGGACGTTGTTCATAATTAAACACTGGCCAATCGTGAATTGCGCCGTGATATCGGTAGGCAAGTTACGTAAATGAGATGTTATTTCGAAAATGATCAAATTCGCTGTGCCCTTGCTCTAATTGCAACCTCTCCCTCCGCTGTGCAAGCCAGCTCAAAGACGACATTCTACAGCCTCAGCCTCACGCCATATCTGTCACAGTTTCCCCCCACCATAAATGCATCTCTCGCTGAACAGGCCGCCCTCATGAGCAGCAGGCGGGCAGCTTTGTCATTTAAACTCCGCTTGAATTACCCAGACTTGAGACACAGACTCAAAGTCCGGCCTAAGTCCACGCCAGACACACCTAGACCGGCTGATACTATCTTGCACATTCACAACTCGTTGGGTTCGAGATTTACAATCGATTTTGTGAACTTCATATCCATACATTGTAATCAACCCCAGACCTATATGAAATTATGAATGTCTCATTACAATGAGCTGCGTGAACTGCAGTGGACTGGACGCAGCTGCTACTGCAACATCATTGGATGGCTTTGTTTCGTATGTCCATCAGAGTCAACCAAATACAACTGGAACTATCCGCATCCTCAGTATCTCAGCAGGTACTCAACAACTTGACTCCAATTGCCTCATGGTCCTGATTTGGCCACATGGAGAAGTAATTGTGCGGCGCTCACCTTCTGCTACTAATGACACTATCCCTCTCCCACCATCATTGTCTCTAAGCCAATGGTGTGCTCCCCGACACCGGAAACCACAGAAGAACGCTTCTGCAAGGAACTCAAATTGGACAGGAAGGATACCGTGTGCCACTTTCTCATAACGAAGATGGAGGTATACTACTTGAAGCAGTTACGCACAACAGATGTCATTCATTTCTGTAAGGTATGTGATATATGTCTTCCATTTTATAGGATTGACAGGTATCATGTTGGAAAAAGAATGTACATCTCCGCTTGTATCCTGTGTCGCTATGGATGTCCTGCCTACTTAAGTTTCATCTGTGCCTTCCGAGCGCATATTTTCATCGAGCAAAGAGACATGCACTCTATGGTGCAGCAACTTATATCCGACCAGCTTGAAGCGCTTCAAGTCCTGAAGTTTATTTACAGGCAAGACTGCCGTGCGGAACTATGCACTATCTGGACCTGTGACTCCCAGAGCAGTTGACGAGCTGATAGCTGCTGAGAATCTTCGCGAGCTTGACGAGTTGCTCCAGAATGCAAGTGTCATTGACTGTAACTAGTATTCTGCTTGCCGTATACTAGTTACTTGCAAATAATGCAGCGGTATGTAGACTCCCTAGGTGGACTACTGGTCTGCATCACTCCCAAACTGGAGGTAAGCACATCAAAATAAATTATTAAAAGCACGGAAAGTTACCTAACCGTCAAAGCTTGTTGTGCTCCTGAGACATCAGCCAGAAGCACATCTTCAAGTTTCCATTTCACCACATCATACTTGTTATGCTATGTACCTGTGCAGATTCGGTGCTCTGCTAACGTGTTTTCTGATCAGGAATGGAAAGAGACACAGCATGGCGCAACAAACTGTCACTAGAAACTACATGGAGATGCTTCAGATCCTTGAGTTTCTTTCTGCAATGAAAGGTTCCCTTTCAATGATGATTAGATTTGAGTAAGTTAACATTGTTGATTGCTGATGTGAGGACCTCCACTGTTGCAGAACTTGGTTCGACTGACCAGATGAAAGACCTCTAGCTTGTTCTGTCTTCCCCCAGCCGGATATGCTTCATTTATGTTTATTAGCATTGTCAACCTTCAATACTAATACCTAGCACAGTGTAATCCACGCGATCGCAAAGCTCTGCAATTTACCATTTCTCGAATGTAACTAAACGTGCACCTCACCCAACCCTTGGCTTGGATTCTTGAGATACAGCGCCACTGTCACCTCGAGGGGACCTTGACCTCACCTTCAGAACAGCAACACTAGGGCCCTATAGTGAGTGACCCTGTAAAATCCAATAACTGCCCCAATATTGGGCTGCGGCTGCTTTGAGAACATTCTAATCATTCTCCAGAGTCATAATTCGGGACCAACCGAATGTCTCCGTACCCTTCGCACATGTTGGCATGGTATATTGCAATTGAAAGGGGCCCCAGGGCGACTCATCCATATATGTACTAATACGTGATGCATTCGGAGGCACGGGGCTTGACAAAGACCTATGGAAGCCCACAATAACATAGCCAATCGAAACAGCATGCCACACAGCGGCCTGCATTGGGAAACAGTACCCAAATGATGCCCCTGATTAGCCTCGTTATGCGAGATTTATGCTGTTTAGCGCTGCACCATTGCAAAAGGACGGGGTCAGCTTACATTGCCAATCTTTTGAATATTGTGTCGAGCTGAGCTGAGAACAACACACTCCGTCATAATTCACACATAGTATCTGAATTTACAAAGGGTTGTCAGATCTGTCTCCCTCGATAATACCATTACCATCAATCATTAGCATCGGAAGGAGTCCCCAGATCGTCCGACAAAGACGCTGCTCGGCTATATTACAACGGAACTAATATAGAAGATTAAGAGCACTCCCATATGTAATAATAATCCATACAAATGGAGACGGAAAGAATCAGCGTGATGTTTCCGATGCGGCACTTGCCAGCGAATTTGGGTCAAGTACATAAATGCAAGAACACGCGGTGAGAAGTCCGTAGGGGATGAAAGAAAATGCGGAACGTGCATGTGCCATCGAACTGCGCTCCCAAAGCAAACACATGAAACGTGCCAAGGCATCTAAATAGATAGTTGCTGGTCATCTAGTGGATTTCAAAGAGATACGTGTTCATACATGATCATTAATAATGGACTTGGACTTGGGGCGCGCGCAAGTATTACTTGGTGAGAATTGTCAATCTTGGAAACGAGCGAGTTCGCTCGGCCATAATGGATGGGTCCACAGCATCTAGAAGCTCGTCACAAGTTGAACATGCTGTGCATCTGCAGCAACTTGCTCGAGCACATTGTCAACCTCTTGAAATGGGCTCATCTACGTGGTGGCGCGGTGGCAGGGGGGTAATTGCGCGGATAGTGGACTGGCCCACCTTGAAGCGACCGAGGTGGAACTGTAACTGTGTAGAGGGGAGTTGCAGTTAATCTTGCTGTGTAAGGAGGGGGAGGAGCTGGAATAGCTGGATTCAAAAGGTCAGGCCACGAATTCGACGTCTCGATTTCAGTGACGGAATGCGAGACATGGCGAGCGCCTGAAGGAAGTACGTATCCTGGCGCCAAAAAGATATATTTATATTAGTTCGTAAATAAGGAGCATGTCAACTCACCAAGAACGCAGTGGGGAACACCTGAAGCATGGAGCTGGAACAATAAATAAAGGAGATAGACAGCAAGCAGAATAGATACTGTGGGATCGACACATTGAGTCAGCTTTGATGTTGGCTGTTCGGCAGCGGCCAGGGATACTTATGGAAACCAGCTACGATACCGATAACAGGCTGCCACTCCAGGTCACTAGTAGTTGTCGCAGCATTGTTTTCGGTACGGCGGAAGTTCAGCATGACACGAAAGGAGGGAACATGAATGGGAGGCATGATCAGTATGTAAGGAGTGAGCCACATCTGGATGACATTATATACTCAGCACATGGCAGTACCTGCCACACTCAGTTTTGCATAGCATAAAAGATTGATAATATTTATATTCCCTCTCAATCCAGACCTTCAAAATATTTAAGTTGAACGACAGACTGGGACAGTACTTCGCAGGAGAAGAACTGACCTGTGCACAACAGCCCCCCGTGGAACGAAAAAAAGTAGCTGTTATGCTACTAACCATGGAAACGCGAATATGATTCGGTTCTTTTGCGACGCGCCATTACGGGCTCCAGTTCTAGCTCTTATGATGACCTCTGATAGTTTTTCCCACAGGGCAAGTCGCTCAATGAGGGCATCTGTATTCGCTCTCAAATAAAGTAGATCCGGACCGTCGCCACCCACAGGTACAGACCGTTTCCACACTAGCTCATCGATATGGGCTAGGAATTCCATGGAAGACCTGATGTCGTCGACACTACTGGGGTGTGGACAGACCGGACCTTCATCCAAAAACTTAGAAACTAGGTTTGTGACCGAACGAGGGGACAGTCGTAGTGATGTAACTAGTCCCTGGTGAATTGCGGTAAGCCTCACAACAAACCAAAGTGAGAGACTCACAGTAAGAATATTCTTTGCTTCATATTCGGAAAGATTTGAGATTTTCCCTAAGTAACCGGATTCAAGACCTCGTTGTATATCGGAAGCCTGTGCCTGAGATGAAGGGATGACATGATTGCTGGAAGGCTGATCATAAGGTTTTCCCGTTTGTAAGCCATTTAGTGGAGAAAGCCGTTCCGTGACCAAGGATTGGAGTTTTTCATAGCGTTCGCAGAGAGTGTCAATCTCGGTGGTAGCGTGCGAGAGTGCGACGTTCAGTTGCTCGAACTCAAGCAGTTTAGTCAAATCTTGAACCCTACCCTACCAGACCACAAATGGAGGAAATCAGGATCAGGCGTGAAAATGGACTGTAATCAACGCACCGCGTGTTCCGTGAGCGGTGCAGTTAGATCTGTGAGCCTCGTTGTGGCTTTCTCTGTAGAGCCACCCTACTGTTATGAATTGGGAGTCCACAAAAAATTCATTTATAACGTACCTGATGAGAGAGAGGCATCTCATCATGAGGCACAGGATTTACGATAGTAATTTGTGTATTTGGCTCGTCCCGGGATGAAAATATTTGCTCGTCAGATCCAATGTGAACTAACTCGTCTGGGGAGGAAGAGTGTGACGTGTGAGTTGAAGATGCGCAATGCTGTGTTTGCATACCTGTACTCTGGATATTTTGATCCAGTGGTGCAGAAGAACCGGCTAAGGCTAAGCATGATCCCTGCCGCCCCCGCTCAGTGGATTGGCTTGATGATGACACGGATCTGGAGAGACCGCTTCTGCTGAGTACCTGGGGACCATCAATGATATGATCCTGTGGCATGAACACACATACATCCTGTATATTACTTCCATGCTGCATGCCCAAACGGTGGGTATCTGGACAGGTATCGGGTGATTTGTTATCGATTCTGTCAGGGCCTAAATTTTGTGTTGCAAACATGAGATGGATCTTGTCAAAAGCTAGTTTGCCAGATGCATCCCGTAGTTGGACAGTGTGATGAGGGTTGTGTGAAGGACGTGAACCGGCTGATGCGATATCATGTATATCATCTGATGTGAGTAAATCTATCAAGGCGTCAAAACTACCGTTGGGATCATCCGCCGACTGCTGATTCACGGTGCAATGGGCATCAGCACCCGTTAGCTGTGAGTCTGGCATATTTTTAAAGAGAAAAGTGGATGTGATGGGAGGTCATGTCACTGGTAAGTACTGTTGATGTAGCAGTAAATCAACGTTTCAACATTGAGGCAGGGATGTAAATTTAGATCAACAATAAACTTACATCATACATGACCTACTTACATAATGTAGGTCCAGGCAATGAGTTGCTTCGAAAATGTTGTTTAGTCTTCTTCAAGCTCAACGATTTGAACTGCCGGCAGCTGTATTTGCTGTAGATTTTGACATCGCACTGTTCGATTTTTTTCAAAGCCAAACGACATTGAAAATTTATACCCGCGGGGGTACTGGATCGGACTCTGACCGAGTTTGGTAGTGCCGATGTCGCGACCCAGTCCTGGCCCTAGCTGGACCGTCCTTCCAGGTAATTATCCTTCAAACCGTCAAACTTCTACAGCTCATTGGATGCAAGAGCCTCCAAACACTTCCCCTGCCCCAACGCCACGATCTGACCCTATCAGTGATCTCGGTGACGATGAAGAGGATAACTTTGACACACCCCCAGGGAAAAGGAAGGCTATCGAGAGCCCTGTTTCTGTTCCGAGGCCTCAGAAGCTCGCGCGTTTCAATGATAATGGTCAGCGCGAAAAACGCGCTGAGGTATCACAGTCTGGTAAACGAACGAATGGTACTGCTCCTAGTAGTCTAACGCAACCTCCTAAAATCGCCAAAACATCCCGTTCTTCATTTTTGTCCCAACCTGCGCGTGTACGGCGCGTGCGTCCCGAGAAAGGCAAGGATCGCACGTCAAGTGGACAGTCAAGCTCCTCGCTGAGTGATCACATATCAACCATGCTTCAGAAGCAGAATACGCGGCTCAAACGCGCAGAGACAGCTCGCAAAACAGCTCGCAAGACTATCGGAAGTCGCAGAGTATCTACTTCAGATCTTATTCGTGCCGTACAGAAGCCCAGCAGTAAGTTTACCCTCCTTATCCATGCTTCGGTGTATTAACAAGTATGCGGCGTGCCAAGGTGGTTCGGAAATCTCTTCCGCTGCTACTCGCGTGCGAAGAGGTCAGATGCATGACCTTCCTGTTTACTCCACGACCTTATTGTCTCCACCTAGGTTCCATTAGAAGGTTTCCGCGCGGTCGACCACCTCCCAGTCCAGACGTCATCGAGCTCACCGACTCTTCGGGTTCTACGAGACGAAGAAGAGTCCGCGGTGACGATCCCATTGTTATCTCGAGCTCAGATGCAGACACTCCGCTGAGACAGTCCCAACCTTCACAGACGCCAATTTCCCGCAAAGCAGGCTCTAAACGTCCACCTCCTCCTGACGCTGAAGTTATTTGCATATCAGACAGTGATGACGACAGTGTCCCTGCTCCCTCGCCAGTGACTGCTGTTCCTGTGCCCTCACTAGCGACTGCTGTTCCCGCACCCTCGCCAGCGACTGCTGTTCCTGCGCCCTCACTAGCGACTGCTGTTCCCGCACCCTCGCCAGCGACTGCTGTCCCTCCTATTCAAGAGCCCAGTCCTCCCTTGCCTTCACCGCATCCGATAGTCACGGAATCAGAAAATGAAATAATGGTCGATCTAGAACATCAGGTTCCAGAAGATTCGTACTATGAACTGATGGAACCTGAATCCAACTTTGATGAAGAACTAGCAAGATCAGAGCTCCAGCGTCAAACAGAGGAATTATTTTCGTACATTGATTTGGACGCTCCAGAACCAAATTTTGCTGATCAAATTGCTAGTCCGATTGTCTATCATAACTGTAACGCTGCTCAGGACCCACATGTTCCAGTCCTTGACATGCTCACCGATTCCCCCCTTCCATCCTTAGAGCAAGCAACTGGGACTTCCTCAAGTGACACTGTTCCGGTCGAGATAACCTCTCAACGCATTGTAGTCGACACCCTTTCTCATTTAGAGTCCTCATCAGGCTCTAAAAATTCAATGGTTATCCCAGAAGTTCCGTCTCAGACGCACGCTACCGTGCCCACCATAGCTAAACCCCCGATCACATGGAATTATACCCCTCCCACCACTAACCCGTTCTTTGCTAGGGCGCTTGCTTTCAACGCAAAGGCGTTGAAAAAACCTCTACCCTTAGTTGCTCGAGTATCTAATGAAGCGAACGCAACTGCTTCTTTCGCCGCCCCTAGCTATTGTCGGATCGTCCACAGCAAACATTCTGCCCAAGCCATTGGTGTACGAGCAGGCTTCTGACGCACCCACGGCGAACAGAAACCCAGTCTCCTTACCCCCACCCGTTCACTTACTACCTCATGACGGTGATAGGAGTATTTTGCCACCCCTTGCCGATGAAGCTGCAGTAGACACGCCCCAAGAGCTTCTACAAACAGAAGCTCGCCACGATATCGATGCTCCTTCAACCCGCAGCGACCAGTCTTCCACTCATGACTCTACTGCCATGAACATCCCCATCTCCATGTCAGACATACCAGCACCACCATCAACCGCCCCTCCCTCATCCGCCCCCCTCCCCGTCCCACCACGCGTGCAGCGGCCCATTAAAAGACTCTCGCTTACCGAGTTGATTAACAAGAGGCGAGAGGAGCACTTCAGGTCGCATCCTTCTGGCGAATGCATCGACCTCACGGACGATGTGTCTCCTTCAAGTGGTAGTAGTCGTGCGCCTAGTGTGTCGAAGCTTCAGGAATCTGCGCAACCTCCACACATTACAACCAACGATGTGTCTTCATTACCTGCCCCAGTCTCCGCTAGACAGCCAGCACCGATTGTTGAGACTCGCACGCCCAGTATACAGGAAATTCGCGATCTAATGCGTCAGCGTCCATCCAGCAGTAAATTCAGCATCTTTTCAGTAGCCGGCAACCTGACATCGTCTGCAACATCTGCCACCAGCTCCCTCATTCCCAACATCTCTCCTCCTCGTTCCATTACATCCAATTCAACATCATCCAGTAACCAAAGCAGCTCTAAATCTAGCCCGCGCAGGAAGAACCGCTCGATAGGCATGGCAAGTATTGAAATGTTCATCTCGCCCATCCCGGACGGGTCCCAGCCCGCGTCGACGAAGAAGACGACGCCACCGACTGTGAAGAGAACCTCATGTAATGCGGATGTGTTCAGGCGCATTATCACGCCTACAGCGGAGATATCGGTGCGCAATCCCTCATTGTCTCCTTCTGAGGGTCGGAGAATCAGGCGTGTTGTTCGGCCACCCAGTCCGCAGGGTATCGGCGCTGGTGCCGATGATGTTGCTGCGCAACTTCATGATCAGTCTCGTGCACTGCCTGAACCACTTGAGGATTCCGCCCTCCTAGATGACGCAATAGACGATATGCTTCCATCGGAAGGCTTGCAAGGTGTCACTGAGAGCATTGGATCGCTGGATTTACATGAACAAAGTCGATCCCCTGAAGTAGACACCAATCTCAATCAGGTACGTACAAGCCCTTGTGAAATCCACCAGGCGAAAGTCGACAGTCTGACATGCTTTATTAGATGGACGTTTCGCCTTTAGAGAGTATACGTGAAGACGGGTACCTTGAAGGCATCCCCGTGTCCGCCGAATTGATGGAACACGAGGAGTTAGAGTCACTGGAGATGTTGGTGGATGACGTTTCGGCTGAGAGTGTGGAGCAAGCTCCGGTCTCTGTTGATCAGTGCCGCGATGTTGACGAAGAAGACGCTGGTGTGGATATGAGAGGAACACGAGCATTGGCGGAACGCACAAGGTCTATGTCGACGGGTGCGTCGGGAGATAGCGACCAAGAGCGCCTTTCAGTGCTCATACAATTAGAAGCTTCAGATGGGGAGGTACGTTGCTCTCTCATGGCGGGACGCCTACGTGACCTTTTCTTACCCTTCAATTTCAGGCAGGAGATGCAGATCATCCGATTTCCATCAACAGCAGTCGGACGGTATCTTCGCACACTTCTTCAAGACAGCTTTCTCAGTCTCCCGTGTCTGCTGGTCCCTTGGGTGTCGCCGGCGTGGTAGATGGAGGTTATGCCGCGCCCGTAAAACAGCTCGAAGACGGTGTCGAATATTATATGGGCGGATATCCTGTCGTGACATGGAATTCGTATTCGCAAGCACAGCGACTGCTGCCTCCCAAGTACCGTCTCGCAAAGGACCTTCCACATGAGCTCCAGGACCGCGTCAATGCCCTCCCTCAGTCGTTCAGAGATTCGCCCCAGGCAACCGTGCTTTTCGAGGCTATGATCGATGAAGCAATGGATGACGAGCTTAGAGCCCCTCCCATATCAATCATCAACGAGGTGACTGACGAAGGCGCGCCGCCTTGGGAATTCGTATACACGAACCAGATGTGGTATGGCGAGGGCGTTCCGCCGCCAGATATCAAGAATTTGAAAAGTTGCGGCTGTGTTGGGCGATGCGATCCAAAGTCGAAGACGTGTGGGTGCGCGAAGCGGCAACGCCATCATCTTAAGCGATATATTGCCGACAATACCATACCGGACACCTGGCATGGCGTACCGTTTATGTACGACAGCAAGGGGTCTCTGCAGTTCTTCGGGATGCCGATCTTTGAGTGTAATGATTTCTGTGGGTGCGATGAGGATTGTCCGAACCGAGTAGGTACCGTTTGTTTGCGTATTTTTGTTGTTGCTGACTATTGATCTCTCAGGTTGTTCAGAGAGGCAGGAGATATGTTGTCAACATCAAAAGGACAGAATCTAAAGGATGGGGTGCGCTTTTGGTGTTACTTCTCTGTGCGGTGTTATTGACTATTTTCAGGTGTCTTTAATGGGCCGAAGAAGATTCCTGGGGGATCATTTATCGGCATTTATGCTGGCGAGTTACTGACCGTGGAGGAATCTGACCGCCGTGGAGTGTGAGTGCCCAGTGTATGTGCGAGACACGTGGTCTTAACTGTCGGCTAGGCTATACAACAAGTTCGGACGAACTTACCTCTTCGATATTGATTTCCATTATATGGGTGCGGTTGCAACGTACTCTGTGGATGCTTATCACGCTGGAAACGTTCGTTTCCCTTATGATTGTTTCTTCGCTCTCTGACGATTTTTATTTAGTTCACTCGTTTTCTCGCAAGTTTATTTTATCTCAAGTCTTTGCACAGAGCTAACGTTATTTTTTGCTAGAACCACAGTTGCGACCCGAATTGTGAAATCAATCCGTGCTATATCAACGAAGCCAATCTCGAGAAGCCGTTGTTGACAATCTTTACCAGGCGAGATGTCGAACCATTCGAGGAGCTATCTTTCTCATACATGGGCTGCATCGATGATGACATGGTATGTCATTTATTTCAGGTGCACAATTCAATTAGACTGACTACCTTGTCAGATATTCAAGGCCAAAAATGTGAAAAAGAGCAACGATGCGGTCTATGCGGAGTGTCATTGTGGGAGCGCAAACTGTTTGGGAGTGTTATTTTCGTAAATAGCATTAATTTTCACTCGCTGATTTGACCCGCTGTCATCGCGTCCTCATTGTCTCTTTAGCCATGAGGCTTGCAATTTATATCTGTGCGTTGTGCGATAAGCTCCATGTATCTGTTCCTTGCCGCATCAACGCATGTCGCTTTTAATGACTGCAAGCACTATCAGTACTTCCTTGGCTTAATTAATAGTTAATAGTAGGCTAGAGACATGGAATCCGGAATGAATTTTCTCAAGTACTAACGCTGTGTAAGTATGTTCCTCTGCCACATTTCACTATGTTCAGTTCCTGGTGTCGAGATGAATCACTAATGATATTGTCATTAAAAGCCATAATTCTCCAGACTCACGTGATTTATGTATTAGGAACCCGCCACATCGGACGCGTTTAAACTTTGCGCGCCCAAAATATCATCCGTGCTCGTAACGTTGCGAAGCTAAGGCCATCCGCTGCCAGCAGGAATGTGGAAACTTCATCCTGCTTCCTTCAAGTCTGCAAGTTTCATTGACCGTCTGTCCTCAGTGTCCTGTTACAAGTCCATTATCAATGGTTGACACTGCCTAATGCAAAGCACTGTACTGGCTATCCGTTTAAGTAACTTCCCCCTCACGCCGCTCTCACAACGGCGATTTTGAATATTTTTAGCGCTACGTACATGCGTGTTGTGCATCCACATGATCCTCCAGCTGAACCTTTATAAACAGCTGCAGTTCAACTAGTCGCGCCGTTGACCCACACAGTATCAATGGCCCCTTCTCGCTACGTTGGCATACTGGCGCTTGTCGCGGGATGTCTTCTGCCTTCCAGTGTCCTGGCTCTCTGGCCCATCCCAACTACACTCGAGACAGGGGCGACCGCACTCAAGGTCTCCCCTTTCTTCTACTTTGATGTGCAGGTTGAAGGCGCGCCGGAGGATTTGTACGAGGCGATCGCGCAAGCACAATACTATCTTGCAAACGACAAATTTGCACGTCTTGTCGTCGGTCGCGGCGCAAATGACACAACCGCCCTTGTTGGCGCGCAGACACTTTCGACGTTGACGCTGTCTCTCACAAGTTCGGCTACTGCAGAGCCTATTGCTTCTGAAGCTGTGAAGCCCCTGGGCACCCGTAGCGAAGAGTACGCGTTGACAATCCCAGCAGACGGCTCGGCTGCTACTTTGACGGCGAACTCGACGTTGGGTCTGTACAGAGGGCTCACCACCTTCAACCAGCTTTTCTACTATTACGCTGAAGTAACCTACACTTTGATTGCCCCAATTGCTATTACGGACACTCCTGCATATGTGAGCAGTTATTTTTTTGATGTCAGCTGCTTGAAACTCACATGCGTAGCCTTTCCGAGGATTAGCGCTGGATACCGCGAGGAACTACTACCCCGTCATCGACATTCTGCGAACTTTGGACGCAATGAGCTGGGTCAAGGTGAATGCCTTCCTCATGTGTCACCTTGTGACCGCTCACAAGTTAGACAGATCAACACCTTCCACTGGCATATCACAGACGCTCAGAGTTTCCCGCTTGAAATTGCGCAGTATCCCGAGCTGGCTATCAACGGTGCATACTCCCCGCAAGAAGTTTACACCCCGAGTGATGTCCAATACATCGTTCAGTATGCTGCTGCAGTATGTTTTTCTCTCCATCCGTCCCTTTTGGCCGCTTATAGCCATCTCTCAGAGAGGTATCGACGTTCTGATGGTCAGTATTTATTAGTTGACTTCGCAAAGGCGGGCTCACTGTTTTACTAGGAAATCGACACACCCGGCCACACTTCCATAATTGCGGCCACTTACCCCGACTACATTGCGTGCTTCGATGAAACCCGTGGGCCACATATGCCAACGAGCCCCCCGCCGGCCAGCTTCGTTTCGCGCTCCCCGAGGTCGTGAACTTCACTGCTTCATTGCTTGCCGATGTCGCAAAGGACCTGCCTTCGTCCTACTTCAGTACTGGGGGCGATGAACTGAATACGGAATGTTACACCAACGACTATCCCACGCAGCTACAGCTCAATAGCACGGGCACGACATTGAACGATGCTCTGAACACGTTTACGGAGGTGACACATGCTGCACTTATTGCCGAGGGAAAGACGCCAGTCGTATGGGAAGGTCCGTCCGTTTCTCCTTTCGAATAATAGCACTCGATGAAGCTGGCTACTCAGAGATGGTCCTCGACTGGAACCTTACACTCTCCAATGAGACTATCGTGATGTGAGCATATTGATATTATGATCCGGTTCCGCTTACTCAATTGTACCTGACAGGATTTGGATTTCCTCCGCGGATGCTGCAGCAGTGGTAGACAAAGGTTTCAGGATCGTCCAAGCACCATCTAATTACTTTTACCTGGTTAGTTCCCGCGTTCTTCCCACAGTCAAGACACCCTTATCTTATCATCATAGGATTGTGGTGCTGGTGGATGGGTGGGAGGCGACCCAACTGGGTTCGTCCTCATATCGAATTTTTGATCTGAACTGACACGCCTTTGGAGATAGAAATAGCTGGTGTGACCCCTTCAAGACCTGGTCTGAGGTACCATCTTATGATTGTTTCCGATGACTGTATCTCATAATATTTTAGGCATACACCTTCGATCCCTTGGCAAACTTGACAGAGGCACAGTACGAATTCGTTCTTGGAGGTAAACACGCGTGATAAAGTCTCGAGATAATGCTAAATGTCACTTTCTAATTCCCAGGCGAGCAACTTTTGTGGAGTGAGCAGTCAGGTCCCCAAAATCTCGACCCTATTGTGTGGCCCCGTGCTGCATCTTCAGCAGAGATTTTCTGGAGCGGTCAACAGCCCACAGGCGCCCCGTTGAACGTCACAGAGGCACTACCTCGCTTGCAAGTCAGTACTGCTTCTAGTTCATTGCTCAGATGACTGATCGCACATGAACAATCCAGGACCTCCGCTACAGGATGGTACAGCGCGGGCTCAAACCCATCCATCTCCAGCCTTATTGGTGTGCGCTCAGGCCTGACGCATGCGACCTGACGGCTTGATAGTTGTAACTTCTTGCTAGCTCTATTTGATCTTCATGAACAATCGATAACGATACAACATTGTCTTGATTTAGAATGCGGCATCGAGTCAGGTACTAAAGGTCAGGACGCTTTCTCGGATGTGAAGACGGACGGTGCGTTCGGCCGGCCATTCAAACTTCACCCACTCCAATGTGCCCGTAATAGTCATGTTAGCTAGAAAGATTGCGTGAGCAAAGAAAGAAGACGAGCACGCCATGACATACCTTCGTCGCCAACATTGAAATTGAGTGTTTTGAACGGTAAAGACCCACCATGACCTTGCCTGGGTGGAGCTCCAGGGTTGAAGAAACTCGTGAAGCTTGAGCCAACTTTCCAGACAAGCACGACACCTTCTTCAAGGGACACAGTCACGAGGCGGCGTCCGTCAGGTGAAAACGTACACGCCGCCGGTCGGCGTTTATGTCCTTCGAGAACATACAGCTGCGTTGCTGTCTTGAGATCATACATAATGAAAGCGCCTTCGCTCGTTCCGACGGCAAGGCGTTGAGTCGCCATGTGGAAGTCGACTGTGGGGAACCTGGGAAAATTATAGGGTCACCATATGACAGATGCCTATGGAAAAGTTAGCTCACGTCTTCACCACATGGCCGATGATTTCGGTTGCACTGTCGAGCACGGCGTCCCGGCTTGCAGTAGAATTGGGATCCAGTGATTTGACCACGGCTTCCATCAACCTGGGGAGATTTGGGTACAGGATCAGGGGTCTCTGATGACACCGCCAAACATCAGAAACCCAACGAAGCATTATGCAGTCCCAACACACACCTTCCTGATCATGAACGCTACCAGTTGCATGACTGCTTTCCGCTGGTCCAGCGTCTTTGGATTGAGAATGTCTAGTGTGAGCGTGGTCATGAAGAAAGGCGTGCTACTCGATGCGATTTGCAAGACTGCCAATCTTGCTTGGGGTCCGATGTTTCGAGCTGAGATAATTTCCTTACGTGTGTTTGTAGCGAGGGTGTACAATGCACGGAGCATCGCCATAGCATCGATGTAATGCTGCCATATCTGAAATCCGCGTGCGCACAGGTCAATGACTAGACCACGGTGCGCAGATGATTCGTCGTGCAAATACAACACGATGGACTTGGAGATGTCGATGAGTGAACTAGAAAGTCATTAAGGTTGGCTCACAGAGAGAAGGTTATTGTTACCTGGTGGATAATAGACTGTATTTCTCAGCTGCCATGTATCCGCAGATGAATAAAGCGAGTGAAGATTTCGCGGATTCCTTCTCGATTGAAGGCTGCAAGCATGGCACTACATAGATGTCAAATGATTCCTAAATGATATAGATATGCGCCAGCTTACGGTGGTGTTGCCATGCATCAACAAGGGCAATGCTCTCTTCATCCGAAAGACGCACAATCCCTGCTTCAAAAAGTGTTTTCGCGGCTTGCCGGATGTCATCTGCAAGATCAAAACGCTTTATTCGAAGTTCCTTAGACAGCAGTAGATGACCTACTGGATGAGTCGAACCACTGCGTAGCCAAATACGCGACGTCTGGGGCTTGGTATGACGCACCCACCACATGGGCTAGGGAGGTAGAGTAGAATGTTATAACTGTCTGGCAATCATGCGACAGCTCTAGACAAGCTGATTCAGAGGCAGATGGAATAACATCAATGAAACACACAAACCTTCGGCAAATGACAAAATCTTCAAGACCGAGACGATCGCGAGGACGCGATCAGCAGAAACTTTTGCCGACATTGACCAAGCGTGAATGGTATGATCATGATGGTAAATGGTGGTGGCAAGCGCACTGGACCCAACGCATGGCTTAAATGATTCTATGCAGACGCAGAGTGACAATTGACGTACGATGCAAACCCTACCGTGCTCGACGTTGGGCTGGTACCAAGCCTATTTTCGCAGATTTCGTCTATGTCAGGACTGAGTCCAGGCGTCAGCAATACGGACAATACAGCACGAAGCTGTGAAAGTGTAGCGTTTGAAGGGGCAGATGATGATGATAACGCAAGTCCCAAAGATTTAACGTTCACGGAGGTGTATTTTAGGAAGCGATCTAGACTCAGCAACAGGGTGCACACTTGAAGGGGCGAAGATCAACAACACTGTCACATCCTAAAGTAACGATGATTGAATGAAACACGTACATGAAACATGCCCAGCAGATCCACTAAGTATCGAAATGGAGATTGAGGTCAGCTCCGACTTGTCGAGGGAGCTTGAGACATCGTCAGGGTCTATACTGAGCGGGTAAGGTGTGACTTACATGTTGATCCAGCCACCAGCATCGACGAGCTCTTTGGCTTTCTCTTCGTTCGTTGCACGAAGAAACTCGCCCGACTCAACATCCCAGACACGCGCACTCCCATCTGCGTAGATCAATAGTGCACGGTTGTTGTCATCCCCACCAGTATAGATGCGGGCTATCGGAGAGGACGCCCCAGGAATGAGGTAAAGCCTAGGTCAATTTCATTAGTCGCAGAACTAGTGTCTGGTCAATTAAAGCCTACATTTCGAAGCCTTCTATCGATACCACAGTAATAGTTCCATCGCCTGAGACGCATAGTAACGATCCCCGTAGAGGCCCTGCATTTTCGTTGGATTGTAGCACCTGCGCTACACGCGTCAGAGGTACGATAAACGGAGTAAATCGCGCTTGGAGTTTTAAGGATCTAGTGGACTTAAAGTTGAGCTGTACTCCGTTGATGCAGGTGGTGTACGCACTCCAGTGCCCAGATAGCAATGCCACCATCATCTGTTCCTCCTAAAATATATCGTTCTCCCGTGCGATCATTTCGGACAAGATGCATGTTCAATATAGACGAAGGCAAGCTCATGTTTGATACTTTGTCAAATAACAAATCATCACCAGATATGGGAGAAAAAGCGGAGAGGGGCGCAGATTGTACACGGCACCTTCGCTGCAAAAGGCACAGTAATGAAGTCTGTCGAATGTGGCCATCACCTGTAACCCAAGATTAGGTGGCAGGAGTTTGGAAGTGTGATCAGCACCGACTGTAACCCAGTAAGACAAAGTTGAGCTCCACGGGCAGAACAGACATCAATGTTGCTCCTCCTGGGATGGTACCACTGGACGGACTCTGTGCTCTCCACAAACTTCGGCGCTGCTGCTTGGTCGATACGTCCTGCCTGGGATTGATAGTATGAACCAAAATCTCCTTCTGGCCTGATCGGAGCTGCCTGAGCGCAAAGACATCGTGAGGGGACGATCTTGACCACGATAGCATCAATGAAGGGCCACCAGAAGTCGTCGACGTTTGAATTGCTCTGCGATTCTTGCAGTGAGCTCTTGGCTGCATAGATATGAGGAAATACATACTGAGTGATCATCGACGTTCCAGAAAAAGCAGTTCCAGTGTTATTATCGGCGTCAGCGCGCCGCAAACAGTAGTAAGAGATGGTGTCCTGCAACAATTTTCTCATTTAGCGTTTGATTGAATAGTATCCCAGGGTATACTAACACTAAGTACCACAAACGCTTGATCATCCATGAAATGCACACCTTGGATCTTACCCCGGCTCTTGAAAGGAACAGCGAAAGTTGTAAGGTCTCTCTCTTGTTCTCCTGCAATAAATCCCTTGAACAGAACCTTCAGTTCTCGGTGCGAGTATCTGATGAAATCCAAAGACTGACCGTAATATCTGTGTTCGACCACGCGAGCCCTATAATCCTCTCATTCAAACCAGCATAGCGGGCAGTAATGCCTTCAAGCAAAAACTCTGGAGATGAGATCACAATACCACGGGATTCTTCTTCCTCTAGTTGGACTCGCCCAAGATCGATTGTGGGAGAGATGTTCTCCTGCTCTGTTGCAGGATTATTATTTTGACCCAAGAGGGCAACACTCTCGACGCTTTTGCTACCAAACACTTTGAACGGGTTCGGAATCGCCAATGACTTGCTATCTTCTTGTGAATGAGCTGGAGAAGAGGTAAAGGACCGTCCGCGAGCTCGTATTTCATATGCGGGGATGATAGTTAAGCGCCGAGTGACAAGGTAATTCGTTGAATTAATGTGAACTAACTGAAATGAACCTTGAGAAAAGATAGGATGAATGTTACTAAAGCAGCAAAATACATCCTACCGTCGGTATCATTCATAAGTAACTCTACTCCAGCGGCTGGCCCATCGACTTGCCAGACATCGGAGGCGAGCCTCTCGAACCTTGTTGGATGCACACCATGCGGGTCCCCCACAGAAAGCTCAAACATATTCATACGCGCTGTGGAATCACGAGGTTCATCTGCAAGGCCAAATGTCTCTGCAAAAGGAGGCTGCGAAGGTGATGCACACGCCAGAATGAGGTACGTTGGCTACATCGATGTACAAATGAACTTTGCGGAAGCACAAAATAATAAGAAAATGACGTACGTCCCCCGTAGGCACTATCCGAATAGTCTCCCATTTCCAAAACTGATCCTGATATGATCTTGTACTCGTGCATTCACATGTTGCTACACACGTACTGTCCCGCATGTCAAAGGCAGATAATTTGCTAGGAGGCTCAATGGGCTGCAATGTAGGTTGGTGGCGATAGAACGCACCCTGATTCCTGAAGGACCACCAATAGGTCCGCCGTCTCTAAATACCGCATGCCAGATACCGCATGTCCAGGTCCGCAAGGATCAAGGATGATACTTGCTTTAACCGTTCCGCAAGACGGTGAGCCATCGAAGGGGGATAGTTGACGAGGAGACGGCAGTACCGAAAGAGATCCCGAGGGGAACGCCGGGGAATTTGTGGCCGAAAGCAGCGATCTGGGATCATCCTTATTGTTGCTCGTGCTAGAAGCACCTGAAGATGAGTTTGGCAAGGTGGGCAGAAGCGTTGGAGAGGCTGGAGCAGGCGACTGCTCTATCACTACGCCTCTATCAAAGTTAGGAAGTATTGAGTCTGCGAGAGTGCGCTTGTGCTTGCTGTTGCTCCTGAGTATGTCCTTCAATCGTCCAGGTTCGTCTTCGAAGTCAACGTAATTCTTCGGGGCTTCTACTTGTTCGCATGATACGCCAGAAACCACTCGCGCTCTGGCGGATACATTGATTAGAGCTTGATTGAATGATAACGACGAGGGTGACTGGAGGGATCGAGAGTGCCGACGAGAGTGTGAGGGAGATGGAGATGGGGCAGTGGGTGGATTATGCTCAGAAGGTGGTGTGATAGTGGGTCGTGCACGAGAGTCCAAAATTGGAATATTGGTAGGGTGGAAGATGAAGACATTGATGGAACCATTGGAGCTACCGACAGCAGTATGATCTAAACCATTCTCTGTTCTCCAGGATATGAACGAAGCTGTCTGTTCCGAGTTAAAGTCGGACTCAATGACGCGTATTGGAGGACCGCTAGCATCCTGAATGTTTGCATAGGCAGGGAATGTGAGAGGAAGGAGCATCACAGTGAACACACAGGACGTGATTCACAACGATTTAAATATCAGGTCATAGAAAAGGGGAAAACAATCTTGTGATCTCCAACTCGGACTCGGAGGCGGTTGTTTGATTCTAAAGTCTTTGTCAAATAGCTGTAAACAATATCAAACAACCTATATGTCCAGGCTTGGCACGTGCCACTTGACGCCCAATTGAAATTTTCATATTGCTTCTAGAATCTAGGCGCGATGTCAAGAAGCCGTATCAACTTACCCCACTTACCATCGATCGATTCATCAAGTTCCGCTGTTTCAGTGATTGATGTCTACGGCGACATTGTCCGATCCAATCAAACACTGTTCAGCTTCTCTGGGTCTAGATTTCCTTTGTAGCTACTTCACCGCGTGGTACTATTGGCCCAGGTCTGGCTTATCATGCTCCTATTCACCTAATGGGTTCATTCGTCAGACATAGCCGAAGACGAGACCAGCCTCAGCATTTCACCTCAACTCCATACCCCAGATTCGGCCCGGATGGGAAACGCGTCTTCCTGCAGCCAGCTTTTCCACCAGGCACTTCCAGCCTCCTTTTTATTGCGCCCACTTTAGTTTGAAATATGTAAATCGACACCACACACAAAACATACCTCTTACACGTTTCAGACAATTTTACCTACAGGATTTGTGCTGCAGTCGCAAGGGACGACCGTGACAAACTGTTGTCGTACAGTGCACCCCAAAATTTGTTCCGTCCATCGGAAGTGGCGTTCCTCCAGTGATGATGCATCATGACTCATGAGCGCCCGACGGTATTAGCAAGGATGTCGAATGAGACTCCTCGATTTCATGACCAAGACCTCATTAAACTGCTTACTACTTCTATTGGTTCTCGAAACTGCCGCCCAGGCGAACTCCGGAGTCAAGTCGATGACTCACTTATAATGTCATGTAACGCTGCCAAGACTGGACACGATCTTGCGCCGCCGAGATCGCACTTTAGAGTTCACCGACGCACCGCTGTCTGCTGATTTCGAGTTCGCCTTCACCTCTTCCAGGTTGTGGAGTGAGAACCTTCTCGTTGACAACGGACAGTCAACGTTACATAAACCCCAACTGGACCGGCTTGTGATACTACCCATACTGTAACGAACAGCCGTATATGTGAAGTATAGATACATTAGAATGTGCTGCTGAACCCGCAGTACTTTTGTTTTGATCTCGGGCTTCTCCTCGATCGCGAATAGTAATAAGTCCCAAAAATTAACGTCCGGTGTTATAATAGATCCCTGGGTATCATCCCATACATAGCCATTCCGTCCTGCGGTGGCGACGCAGTAACAAGTGACCAAATTAGAGGCCTTGTGTTTGAGACAATATAATCAGCATGGGTGTGGAAAGGATCATAATGATGATTTACACTGTCACATCGCAGTCTAACGTCTAGTATTGGTTTGTCTTCGGACAGTAATGTGCCCATCTTCGCACGACGGACTAGGTGTACGTCTCATGTCGTGTGCCTGAGGGAACATGTGTTAAAATCTATAAGGATGAATGATGAACCAAGCGTACGTTGAGGGCTGCAAAGGGATGCGTAGCTGCATGTTGCCTCTGCTTTTGCATAGCATGCTCCATCTATTGAAACCATGTTAGCTGTGTACTGCGCAAGGCACGTCTCAGGAACTTGCCTTCGCTCTACTATGCGATCCTGAATTCGAATAATGTATCATATCGTGTGGCACCGCAGACATGGTCGGCAGAGCTGCGAGAGAGTGCCTCATGGACGGTAATGCAACAAGCTGAGGGGGAGGAGATGATGCAGAGGAATTCGATGAGCTATCCGAGTATGCCATCGATGAATTAGAGTTGGTACGCTGGTACTGCATAAGAAGTCACTTTTGCTTGGATGAAAGTTTGTTGCGAGTCAAGGTTTATATCATTCTCGTGAACGCCGGTATTGCCACAGTAGCTTAGCATTGGCACGGATATTACCGAGCCATGATGCAGGTTGACTAGACCGTGAAACGGGAATCTTGTCAGTATTATGAATTCCCCGTGCAAAGGCGATCAAGGGGCGGAATGAGGGGCTAGACGTATGCGGCAAAAGCTAACTCGGTTTGAATAAATTTAAGCCCAGGCCACGTTGTTTCCTGCGTACTCGTAGTCAATTCGATTCAGGCGCCCTGGAAATGCCGCATCCTATGAAGAACGTTCTGACTCGGAGGTGACAACTCCCTACCAATTCAGGTTGAATACATAAGCATAGCGTGTGTTTCGCAAGCATTTCTATAATACATCCGTCGGGTGTGTTTCAGCGTGGCTTGGTCATGTAAACAAGCATGTAAACAGCACCAAGGCGATGAACTCACTGGTTGGTGATTACACTATTTCGTCACGTAAGTATATTTCAACTGCAACTATGCTGCAGTACATCATTTACTCTTCCATAGTCCATCGATGAGCAAATGCTGCCCGCCTTTCCGAACGAACATTCCACTCATTTCCGTCGAAATACCACAATGTTCGGTTGCTTCCTGTGCGGAGAATGATGTGTTCTATAGAAGGGCAGTATGTGTGGAGTTCAGTTGCAAGCATGCGTTGCAGTGAACCTGTATTGGGAAGGGGCGACCATCGGGATACATCGACTTCGAGATCTCGTAGGTTATGCATAGCCAAAAGAGCGTCATGAATCATGCTGCGCTTAAGGTAATGATATAAAGATAAGCTATACGAAAGAGGTAAAGAACTCGACTTACGTGGGGAAAAGTCATTGGTAATTGGATAATGCCAACATAATGAAGGTCAGGGCACACAAATGAGATGAGCTTGATCGCTTCCACCGACAATTCCTCGGGCATATGAATGATGTTCAGTGAACGAAGAGTTCGCGAGAGGGTAGAGAGATTGGGAATAAAATCCAAAAGTTGCTTGTTAGTGCTTCTATCCAAAGGTATGCGAAGATGGCGAAGGCCGCAAGGAAGGGAGAGTAACTGCATGGCTGAAGCGAGGTGCCCATCGAAGGTGCACAGGTCAGGCAAGCTACCATCTTCAAATTGCGGAGCATCTTCATCTATACCACCCGAAAATTGGAATTGCTTAAGCTTGTTCTGGCTCTCCAGGAACTTTACGATGTGTCGATTCCACGGGAGGCGAAAGTTTGCTTCTCGGAGCTGAAACGGAATTTTTGGGATGTCACTCAATATCCAAGTATTAGCACGGGCTGGATCATCAATGTAGAGCACGTCCAGACAACGCATTTTCCAAAGTGCTTTTTGTAACATGTTCCAAAAGCGAGTAGGCAGCTCTGTTTGTGTGCGCCTTGCACTCTGGTAGAGATAAAAGGAGCGGACGTATGGGCCCAGACGCTCCTGCGATACGATACTCTCGCACGCTCGAAAAATGATGTTTATGTCACCGGACATGATAACCTCGTATAGCCTGATCTCTGCAGATTTCTGAAGAGACCTGCTGGTCAGGCACAGCGCAGTGAGATCGCATCGACGTGTCCAATGGACGATTCGATGATATGCCTCAGGAGGCAGCACCATTGTCGTTATATTTGACATCAAATGCCAGAAATGAACGACTGTCAATCGCGACAAACGTTGAAGTCGCGTGTATGCATGTCAGCCAGCCAGCTCCACCTCGATACTTAAATTTACGTACGATACGGTTGAAATTTAAAATATGGTGTCCTTAGGATGGATCCAAGGTCCAAGGCCCAAGGGGAAGTGTCAATCTAGCTCCGGATTCCGAGGTCAGTGGAATAATAAATAATTCAGGGTTGAATTCACCTGAACAAACTGTTACCGTTGTGATGATGGATCTGGAAGGAAGATCACCCAAGAGGATGAGCGGTCGTGATCAAGAGCAGGAGTAATGTGTGGCACTGAAGAAAGAAGACAGAGGAATCCAAGAATCGAAGCCACACGTTTTTGCCTTTTGGACGATTTCGTAACCTTTGCACGCTTTTTGCTTCCTCCACTCACTAGACATTTCTGCATTTCAATTATGATGGCTGTTTCGCGCTCAGATCTGCTAGCTTGGTTGAACGAGCTTCTACAGCTGAACTATACCAAGATTGAACAATGTGGTACCGGAGGAGCCTACTGTCAAATCCTTGACTCCATCTATGGTTCGTGCAAACCTCATTCTCAACTTCACCCAGATCGCTCTGGAGGTCGGTCCGTTATGATTTCTAAAGGTCTTTTGCAGGCGATCTTCCAATGGCGCGAGTTAAGATGAACGCAAAGCACGAGTACGAATTCGTCGCCAATTTCAAAGTCATGCAGAACGTCTTCAAAGCAAAAAAAGATTGATAAGGCGTGTTTTTCATCCCGTCAACGCGTAAATCAAACTTACTTTCGCTCTTCTAATGTAGCCTATACCCATCGAGAAGCTTGTCAAATGCAAGATGCAGTGCGTTGATTCATGGAGCACGCAATACTGTTACCCTGATACTGATCATGTACGCATCATCAGGGACAATCTAGAGTTCTTGCAATGGATGAAACGATTCTGGGATTCCAATTACGGCGGACAGGGCTATGATGCGGTTGGACGTAGGCGTGGTGCACCAGCTGAACCACCAGCGACTATTGCTCCGCTTTCGACCGGGGCGCGCAGCGCCAGTGCCGTTCTGGGGGTCGGTCGATCCGGTGGAAAGACGCCTATCAGCGGACATCGGGCAGGCTCTACGCAACCCAATGAAGCCATGCAGGCATTGCAGACCCAACTCCGTGAGATGTCGACGCACATGGAAGGCCTGGAGAAGGA
Source organism: Suillus subalutaceus (assembly GCF_016647625.1). Lineage (NCBI taxonomy): Eukaryota > Fungi > Basidiomycota > Agaricomycetes > Boletales > Suillaceae > Suillus > Suillus subalutaceus. The sequence goes on along the minus strand of NW_024540453.1, from coordinate 48,117 downwards.
AAGGGACTTCTATTTTGCAAAGGTATGTCGGCACCCATCCCTATCGGACGCACAATTTGACGTTTGTACAGCTTCGGGATATCGAGATCCTCGTTCAGCAACAATCAGAGACACTGGAGAGCCAAGGCAAGGAAGATGATAACCTTAAAGAGATTCAAAAGATCCTTTACTCAACAGAGGTAGGCACCACCTTCATAATCATCTTCATCTTTCTTTAGCTTATCCGAAACTCACCGGCCTGAGCAGGATGGTTTCGAAGTTCCTGAAAACGCTGCTGTCGATGAAGAGGAAACTTTTTGATTGCGCATGCCGGTGGAGTATAGGAAGAAGTCTTTGTGTCATATCCTATGATATCACCTCTACCCTCAAAATCAAGTGTTCATTAGCATTAACTTCTCATTTGCACATTTCGTCGTTCCATCCTCTGTCGTTCATTATAATCGGAGTCTACCTAACTGCGCTCCTGCACTTAGCTCTAATATTCGTATCTCTACGCATTTGTGGAATCTCTCGTTCTAGACCTTTAACAAAGAACAGTCACCAGCGGTAGTTTCAAGGGATTAGAACCGCAGGCCCAATGCAAATTTCAAGGTGTGCTCTAAACTACCTACACAAATGAAGAGAACCGCTCCTCCTGGCTCGAGCTTCCCAACTTATGATCCGATCCATTGATGACAAAGCAGTTACATGTACAACAATTAGAGTTACAATTACAACATGGCATTTCGACAGGCTGATCTACGCAGGAAGTTTAGAATTCTTTTCTACTGCCCTCACGAATCTATAGGATCAGTGATTTGCCAGAGTCCTCGAAAGATTGTACGCCGCGGAAATGAGGGTCACATGACTAAACAAAAATGTTAACACAAGTCAAAATGAATAAACGAGAACGTACGTGAAACCCTGGACGGCATTTCCAAGCCTTGGTAATAATTTCAGGCTCCACAGCTCAAAGAAAAATGGAATTTCACATACGCCTCGCCTGACTCCGAGATTTCCTCACTGCACAAGCCCACGTGATTCAAATACAACAGGAAGTCCTTCATCCGTTCAGTATCACTAGACCTGATAGGGTCGAGAAAAATAGGTCATACCTCAAACATCGCCACTGCACGCTGCAAAAGTGGCCTCTCGTACTCACCGGCACGAGTTAAAGCCTCAACGCACCACAGGGTACAGAGACAGAACGTGCCTTCCTCGCCTCCTACGCCATCATCAGATTTGTTCACGTCATACCGGTAGACGAGGTTCTGGTCCACAATCAGCATGTTAATTGTGAAATCTAGGTGGAACCCACATTAGAGGTCAATCCTCCCCTTTCAGGCGTCCTAAGAATCTGCTTGAGTGTGCTCACAAACCGTGCATCAGACTTCGCGGACATATTAGCCTTCCCTGAACAGACAGGTATAAGGGTAAAACATACCGGCGTCATGAAGAACACGAGGGGCATAATGAGCACCGAGGAATCAAGCACGTCTGTCTCTTCATAACTCTGCCCGAAGGCCTGCGTGTCCTTGTTCCACGCCTTGTGCATGATCTCTTCGTAAAGGTCATCGCGTGCGGCAAGCCACTGTAGGCGGTGAGGACAAGGGAGAGAACGTTTATCCGCCAGCCGAAGGCCTGTGTTCGTCAACGTGTGTGAGTGCATCAGTGTGGTCCGTGACTCGTACCTCTATCAATTGCAACCCTGCATATCCAATCAACATTGCTGTGTCAATTTCAAGGCAGAGTGACATACCAGAGCATAATCTTTCACATGCCATCTCAATTATTATCCAGCCGGACAGTTAAAAACTCACCTTTGAGTACTGACGACAAAAGCATGAATCAGCACCAACTTTTCCAGGTAGCAGTGAGAATACACACAGTGAAATGGCGCTCCTTGCCCCGGACTTCCCTGCGATATGGACATTGATACTTAGCCTCAAAACACTCTCGCTTGACGCGTACTGACCATATGGATCTGCAATACAGGTTGAGTCATCGGATAGTTAGAGAAATAATATGAGTCGCACAAGTCGGGTTTCTTGTAGTTTGCGACAACGACTACAAAGTATAGTTTGTACGTCGGAAAATAAAGATCATAGAAGACGCACAGTCTACACTGAGTGAGAGCGGAATCAGCAGCCGAATGCAACCATCAACCTGAACAACTCACAGTTCCCGAACCAATACCCTTCGATCGAGTGTAACCTAGTCAGTATGGCCGCTTATGGCCTGGTCGGAATACTCACCATGTGTCATATGACTTCCAGGGTAATTTAGATGTTGATACCACAAAGGGTATTAGACAAGACTCACCAATGGTCTACCGAACTGAGAGTAAATAATATTAGATGGGCTAATTTTGGATTGGCCTAGGAGCACACCTTCTGTCCGAGGTAAATGCAATCCATCCTTCACCATAATCAGTGCTGATCAACTAAGGAGCATAGGTGGCACTTACAATTCACCGTAAATGTCCTGTCAGCCAGATCAGCTTCCGAGTATTGCAACTACAAGCAATACGTACCAGTTGGACATGGTCGGCTGCACCATTACCAATACTTTTGGTATTAGTCAGATCACGAGTGTTTGATAGATTATAGGCGAGACGAACCGAACAGGCTTAGAACCTTTGTGTCCATCAAGATGGAGAAGCTCTATCTCCTCCAGATCTTTGCCACCTACAGAAGGACGATCAGAGTCGCCTTGTGAATCGCATCATATTAGACATACCATGGATCGTGTACCTTCATGTACAATCAGCCTACGAAGCAATCTGAGAGAGCTCAGAAACGCACATAATCTGTAAGGAACCATCTGGGTTCTTGTTCTTCAGCCGCTCAAAGATGAATTCCATATATGCTGTTAGTGAACGGGGTCAGCACGGGCTGAGGGCAGCATGCAGGGAAGAGACATCCCATTCGCCTCCTCCGTGAACCCGAGTCTAATCAGAGCATATAGCGTGAACGAAGAGTCACGAATCCAGGAGGCCCTGCACGAGTGGTACGACATCAATCGCTGAATTATGGGGAATATTGGATGTATGCATACCGGTAGTCCCTATATATCATATGTTAGTGAGGAAATCGAAGTACATGAAGAAGGACAAGCGCACCAATTTCTAGTCCCACCAATGTATTCAGGCAAGCTGAATGTCGGACTCGCGACAATGGCGCCTACATGCGGAAAGTAAGCATAAGTAATATTAGCACTCAAATACAGAAAGGCTAGACGCCCGAACAAGAGGGAACACGTACCAGTGGGTTCAAAGATGAGCAACTTTAGTGCCAATGCACTTCGGTGCACGGCCTCTTTCCACGAGCCCTGGTAGGTGGATTTCCTGATCCAAGAGTTCCAGTAATTATTGGTAGACTGCGAACACAAATGAGCGGGTAAAACAGAAACTAAACGGCATTCAAGCAAGGGAACGTACGACAAACAGGTGGTCGAGGAGTTCCTAGAAAGGGAGCGTCAACAAGCTGAAAGATTAATAGTCACCAAAACGCACGCTGGTCATGACTGGATCATCCTTTGACCTCATCTTCTGCGCGCCCACCATCAACTCTACTTACCATGACCGTCAATCTAATATGCAATAGCTAGAAGTGCTCACTCTGATAATCAAGTCCTAGTAGCTCTGCTTTCTCTTCATCTACACTAGACCCACCATCACCTTTATGCTCAGGCACAATCCGCAACACAAACGTCACCCGCTGACCCTCTACGAGCGTCAACTCCGTCTGCGCGGCCAAGCCCAAGTGACCCTTTGCACTGAGATTCAGGGTCTCCAAAGACACCTCAGGCACAGGGACATTGTCAAGCAAGGACTCGGGGAGGAATCGCAAATCGAGCGTAAGTGGCTCATGCGACGTGTTCTGCGAGCTCGCGCCACTCGCAAGATATGGAGAGGCGGCAGGCCTCGAAGTGAAAACGACCTTGTTTTGTTTGGAAAATTGGAGCGGGATGGTATCATCGGGAACGATTTGGGTGGCGTGAGGGTCTCTGGCATAGTTGAAGGCGGGAGCGCATTCGACGCGCAGCGGGACGGTACCGCGGACCACCTAACGAGTAAAGATCGTGATACAAAGCCTGAGTGGGATGTCGTGCAGCTCACCTCGACACGTCTGATGAGCCAAAACAGCAACGGACGCGTAGATTTGCTATCTTCTTGGCGAGGAAGGAAGTCTGGATGTATGCGATGAAATCCTGCAATTGTTGATGCAATTGACATGGGAGACCTACCGGTGACACTAACTACGCCCTTCTCGTTGAGAAATCTGCCTATGTTCAGTTATGATTCGCATATGGATAAGGAGATAAAGATACTTAGTTTGTAGCACGTTTGAACTCGGCAAATAGTTGTGCTTGGTGCTGAAAGGAACCGTTGGTGTAATGGAAAAATGGCCGCCCTACCGTAACCCGATTAACAATCAGGGAAGCCCCTGAGTATTACGATAGAGCCCAAACCTTGTCTTTGTCCAAGATGCGTGCAAAGATGGACGGGGAGTCGAAATTTGGGACACAATAACTCTCAACTGTGCAGGATATGGATTAGATACTCGTATGGAGGAACTACAGAAGTTCCGGGCGAGCCAGCGCATATCCAAGCCATCCGACTTGGAACCCAACTTCAAGAGAACGTCTTTTTTGTCGCAAACCATCTGAAACTAGAACTACTCACTCGATCCATCAAGACTGACCTACATGAATATCAGGAATCGACAAAGAGGCTATGCACGATCTGGCGCCCTAACTCACCAGCGCAGCAGTCCTCAGATTCCCGATTCTAGGATCTTATCAGAATACGGGTTATAATGTTCATTGGGAAGCTACGTACAAGCCATGGTCGGCAATAGGGATGTAATCGCGTTCAGTGCTTGGGCGTTGGATGTTCATGGTTGGGACGTAGTAGTAGGTATGACCGTGTGCACGGACAGACATGAATCGGTTTAACTGGGGAAATTTACAATTAGCTAAGTACATTGAAGTCAGACACGCTTGTCGCTTCAGACACATTTTACCCATCGTCGCATGAACTTTGGCCAATCGGTCTGCTCGGTGGCCCTGTGACAGCGCTCGTATGTAGTCCACATGTTCACACCCTAATGCACAAATAAGACAAGGACGTAACATCCTCGACAAATTCATTGGATAGCAAGTACGTGCGGCATGCTGACAGATACCAGTACCCGACCCTGCCATGATAACGCCTAAGATGTGCATTCCGTGATGATAAAAATACAATAATTACACTATACATAGCACAAGAATTAAAGCCGTCGTCAATGCAAATTTCCCAGTCGTAAAACTTAGAAAATAATGATACGACGGTTGCACGAGGTGCGAGCTACTCGCTACACTCTTACGCATATATCTCGGTTTATCCTGAGCCTGCAGGCTAGAATAAATAATGACCCGAAGATGATGCTTGATCCCGATAACCCAATCATTCCAGTGTATGAACCGCCCTGGTATTGAATAAGAGCTCCTGCGACGGGTCCACCAACAAGAGAGCTGAAAGAACTACAGTGAGCAGAGATCAAACGAATCCAGCCACAATCTTACGGGACAGATATAAGTGTATACAATGCACCTATTCGAGTTCCAATCTCGTTGATATCTGATATCTGTGCGACGCATGGAGTAATGACGGATATGAATGCACCGGATAGAAAACCATAAACCGCCGCGAAACCCATCACAGCGATCATTGTCTTCGCAAGCATCCAAAAGATGAGGCACGATAGGCCTGCTAAGAAGGAGGTGGGTATAAGGAGGTTGAATCGCCCTATCTTGTCAGAGAGGATCGCGGGAACGATGCGGCCGAATACACCTCCAGCATTCATTACTGACAGAACGTAAAATGCGGTATGCTGAGAAACGAGTGCTTGATCCTCGGCGTAACACACGATATAGAAGAATGGAGTAAATATACCTTGGTTACCCTTGTTAGTTGTAACCTCACGAAAGGACTTGCTTTCTTACCAAGGCAGATAAAGAAGGATCCAGTAGCGAGCAACATGAAGCATGCATCTTTGAACATCTTGACATCTATCCATCCGGAGCATTTCTTACGACCCTCTTTCTTTACGGTAGCAAGAGCAACGACGCAGCATGCCACAGAAAGTAATGTCGATGCTCTAACCGACCATGCATAACCAGTGCGCGAGAAGAGTGTGCGGAGCATAATGGGATAAACGACACCACCTAGACGAACTCAGCAGGATTGGGCGGACAATAGTGGACTGCTCACCAACACCAGAGCCAGCGGCTGCAATGCCAAGAGCCGATGCACGGTACTTATCAAAGTGAGTCGAGACCGCTGCTAAAGAGGGATAGAAGCTATGCGATAAAATTAGAAGTAGACCCACAGCGCTCAGGAAGCAACCTACAGCGACGCAACACTAAGGCCAAAGAAGAAGCCTTGGAACAATAAGAATTGATAATACTTCGTGGAAATGCTTGTCATTAATGTGCTGAAAGTTAATAGCAGTGTTCCAGATAGTATCACAGGTGACGGCCCGTAGGCGTCAAAAAGACGTCCTATAGGTCCTCCCTAGTCTCATGTAACATTGAGCAAAACTGACCTTGGCTAGCCAATATAGCTTACCATGAAGAAAAAAGTCCATAGCTGAAGGGATCCAATCCAAGAAATACTGAATTGCGAATAACCGGCAAGCTGATGACCCAAATACCACGACTGGTATGTTCCGAAAGCATTCATTTGACCGAACGAACAGAAGAGGGCCATGAATGCTCCGAAGACAGCCAACCAACCAGTCCATCCTGCATCTGGCTTTTCCATGTTTGTGGGTAGTAAAAGCGCGTTAGGAGGTTGCAAAGCACTGTGCCGATTAAGGTTTTCATATGCACCCGTCTCAATGCTTGGTCCTCGAAGCGACGAGCAGTCCGCTTGCTTCTCCACGTCCTCCATGGAGGATACAGTTTACCACCACAACGAGAGTTGAGGTAGGATGAGCAGGGAAAGAAAGGTGCCAGCAGACAACTACGGGCAACTAATCGTGTGTCCGTTATAAAGGACTTCCGGTGCGGCAGATCAGATCACCGCTTTCACAGGATCGCGCCGAATATACCGGATGAAGAGGCAAATCTCTTTTTGAGCATGGTGGAAGGAAGCTCGTAATTTCGGTCTTCAGCGCGGAACGTGATCGCACGTAGGCATCGCGGCAGGTCGGTGGGGGCCGTGGTTCATGGGCACTAGTCTCCGCAGTGCCGGTTCAAGTTTCATCATTACCCAGTGCCCATGCGCATGAGGGAATAGACCGAGAAAATTGAGTTATCGGGAGGAACTAATCTAATCAGCGCAAACTCAGCACACCCTACATCTTGACAACAGCATAACATCCACTACACAATCAGGCGCCTGCCCGGGGTTCATCGTGACGATGCAAGCCAAAGGGGGGACTGATGCAGGATAAAGATTTCTCCTTTCTCAGGGCAAGAACTAACCTGCATAACCTGAAGGAGTACATGGAGGAGCACCCGGGACCGTGTATAGCGGAAAGGGAGTCAAATAAAGTCATCCGAGGGCTTCGGAAATTTGGTCCTCCGTCGCCTAGGTTAAGACAAAAAATTTCCTTTGGAGTGCTGAGGCGGAACTTGAATTCCGAAGGATTATTATCTCATTGTTCAAGCGAGTGGCATTAAACGGATAAGCTGCGTCGTACTGGCAGAGAAACCAAACGTGAATTATCTCCTTATGTCAGAGAATGCGAACAAGATCGAGCATTCCTCGGAGGGACACGCTGTAGAGTAAGCGTCAACATAGGATCAAACCCACGCCAGGGGATACTCAACGGGACATCAACGACAGGCAAAATTGCTGCATCAGATCGGAAACGGGGTCGATGAGAACTGCGACAAAACTGCGATCGACTTCGTTCACCCGCCCATTGCGCCGCTACAATCACTACGCAACTTCTTGGCTTTAAGTTCCCGGTAACGTTTAATGACATTTTCTCTTTCTTCTTCCATCATCGCCTTTTGTGCCATACTCAGTATCCCTGTGACTTTCTCTTTCGAAGAGTCTTTGTCTGATCGGGCACCCCGAGGCAGTTTACCAAATCGTGGCGGTTCTTGCGCAATATCATTAAGGCGGCGCGGTGCTGAGGTTGAAGATACACGAAACTCCTTGGGCTTATCACGAGGCTGCCGCTGGGACGTGCTGGTCAATGTGGGCGGTGATAGATTTGAAGCATCCGCGCGGCTAGGGGGTGTGCTGGTCGAAGTGGGTGGCGATGGATTTGAAACGTCTGCGCGGCTTGCGTTATTAATCATCGTCGTGACCTGTGCAGCAGGCTTGGACACTCCCTGCTCAATTTCACGCTTCTGGACTTTCCGGACCTGGGCCGATGACTGCTGCATCGCTGTTCTAATGAGCGGCATCATGCTACTCTCGACTCGCCTACACGCGAGCTTAATAATGACACGCCGCAACCAGATTCGTCTCAAACTCACTTGTTAAAATGAGCTATAGTTTCTCCTGGCTGAATCTTTAGCATCCCCTCCTTCCGATTGTTTACATCATTGGCCAGCCGTCTTCGTTTCAGCTGAGGGCTTTCATCGCCGTTGGGCTCATCGATCTTCCGCTTCTTCTCTCTGAATTCGAGACGGATTTTTGCGGCATTAAGAATGCGAGCTACAGACTTTGGCACCGTCTCCTCATTACCAAAGTGCTTTGGTGCCAGATCGTCACCTCTTTAAATTTGAAACTCATGAGTGAGTGGAGGGGCATATGTAATACGAACACTTACTTCAGGGATCTCTCTCGTTCGCGAACAGCTCGTTTGGCACGTTTGTGCGGCATGGAGACGGCGTAAGATATTGATAAAACGAAAAAGTTGGATGGAAGTGTGAATATTATTTGGTAAATTTGCTGACAGCTACCGGCGGCATTTCCCATAACGGTGTGTATGCGCCTACAGATGCCTACAAATTTCGATCTTTCTTGACTTGGACAAGATCACATAATCAAGGGGCTCCCAAAGTCTGACAGACTCACGGTGACCGATGTGCAGTCGTAAACATGCACATGATGCAACTCGATTTCGCCCGTGAGGCGAGAGATCGCAACTTGAGTGTGATAATCGCAGGAGTTTTGGGGCACTTTTTCAGATCAGTCCGGTGTGCATATCTCAGGGTAGCGAATAGTGAGGAAATTTATTCAATTTATTGTTCGATGAATCGCAAATCCAGGCCACGAAACAACTACGAAGTGTCTGTTTCACGTTACTTACATTCACACAGTATGTGAATGCGATAGTCACTTACTGGTAGTAGTTTAATATGTATCACATGCCCTAGCCTCCGTATCGGACCTTGTAGCATTTGTAGCTGCAACGTAACCCGGAAAAGGGACAACCTTCCTTGTATCAAGTCTGCCTATGGGAGACAGGAGCCCGGGTAGCAAGTCAGTAATACAACAACTTCAAGTCCTTGCGCGACCCGTCTTTCGTCGATGGGGTTTTGATCGCTTAATCTTCCTCACATTTGAAGAGCGTCATGGTATACGGAATAAACGGCTGGTGGTGATTAATAATATAGATACAGTAGAATCCGACCAAGAGCCGCAGAAAATATGTCCAATCCAGTGAGGTGTAGGGAGTTTAAGGTTCGCGCAAAGGCCGGAGGCTCGAGGAAACTAGGTTTGCTGCCAATATAAGCTGCTATTCGTGTATGACCAAGGCTTGAGCATGCCCACGAAGCCGAGAATGCCGAAAAGATACGCGGTTGAAATGACTAAAAGTAGAAAAAGGAATGCAATCAGCTTGCATTAGATAGTATAACCGCAGCTACTTACATAGCTTTCGATTAGGCATCAAACTTATTTCATAGTTTGGTTGAGGTACACCCATAATGTTGCAGAACATATGAGCCGCAATGGGTGGAAGCAATGATCCGGAGCGAAGAAACAAATAGCAGCAGTAAAATCCGAATATGCTGGTGTACGCGAATTGGATAACTATATGTGAAGTGTTAATGCCGCTTGCTGGAAATAGGACAGTTGTGCGTACTGGTAGATATAATTGCACGTTTTGCCGCAGTGGCCGTACGGCCATATCTGTGATATGTTTCAAAAGCGTGATGGATGTGTGCTAAAAGATTCGAGAACATAATGATGAATTTTCATGGCCCAAAAAATCACTGACACATACCTGCGCCAAAGACCAAAGGACTGAGAAAAATCATTTTCATCCTGGAGGCGTCTGCCAAGTGATAGACAGTGAGAACACAACCGCGAAACACGATTTCTTCGGTGATCGGAGCCTGTTACAATGCAAGGTATATTGCAAGCAATACTTTACAAAGGACTCGCACTCACAACAAAATAATTTCGAAGACCGACAATTGAGAGAAACCGAAACACAACATCTTCTTCAAAATCCCAGTCCTTTTGGAATGGTAGTTTCTTTGCGAGGAATTGGACGTAGAGTGGCCCAGAAAATAACAACGGTGTTATCAGGAGCGGAAGTGCGTTCGACCATGTGAACCCAAGGTAAAGCCACGCATTTGCGGTAAGGTTGTGCTGTTTTGCACATTACGGTAGTGAGGCAGACGTTCCCTATTGAGGCAATTTAATGACCTACAATTTCATCATCGCGGTTGAAATTTTTCATCACGATGAATACGATGAGACAGCAGATCAAAGTGGCGCTGGTAACGGCAAGTAGTCGCGCCTTGATAACATCCGGATCATCTCTCCATCGCTCATTTTGCAATTTGAGCCTAGCCTGTCCTTCTGGAAGGTTAACCTTCCTATTAGAAAAGCGGAGACGAGCATTCTTGGATGTATAGATGGATCCAACGTAGATAAAGGCAAAGAGTCCAGAAAGCAGGTGCGCGGATGTAATAGATAACAACGGTTTAGTTTCGTTGTACATGACGAGAACTTTGCAAAGTCAAGGATGAGTATGTCAGAGGAGATGACAAACTTGGCTGGTCCGCGGTCTATTATACCAAGAGGCTGTGGATGGTCCAGGCGAAACTAAATGTTCGCATCCGAAGCGGACTCGTCTATGAAACCAAGTGTCTTGCGTCCACACCCACGTGTAAATGTGGGACAAGACTTCTGTATCAAGGACACCGCGAGGAGTCTTGCTAGCGGCGTCAATTCGGTTTCAGGTTCTAATGGGTATATGTCAAGGACTTGATCAAGGGAGTGCAAGCGGTTAAAACTTAACAATTGACCAAACAATTTAGACGTGAATGGGACTTCACACACGTGATTAAGTCATGTGATCGTTGACAGCCAAATACACTCCAACATGAAAACCAGGTTTGTCCGGGCCATCCCGAAGTCGACAAACTCATTCGTTCTTGTCATGCACGCATCACTCGTTCGTCGTCAGTTGGGGGGTATCGTGCCTCCCAAGATTGCTACTCCATCACTTTTGGTGCGTTCTTTAATTCTTACAGCGTTCCGCCTCGCGTGACCTCTTCTCTTTTTCTCCGCCGTCAAGACGTCGGGCTCTGGTTCAAGCCTCACGCCTCTGGTCAACTTCTACTCAAAACTGCCTAAGGGTCCAGCATCCGCGGTTTCTGGTGGTGGAATTAAAGCTAGATACTTCAGCGGCAAGAATGCGTCCGCCGCCCCAGTCGTTTGGACGATCTTGGGTCTCTTCACTTTCGGATACGCCATCGACTACCAGAGTGAGTAATTTGTGCTTACACATATGTTCAATTTTTGATGCATGGTATTTCAGTGCACTTGAGTAAGTCATCGTTGATCACCTCAATATATTCCTCGTTAAGCGTGTACCAGAACATCACAAGAACCACCCGCACTAGCCGCGTTTATGGAAGTAAGGGGATATTGACACAGAACTTGCTGTATGCACAAAAAATAGACCATCAATTTTCTCAATGTGCATAGACAAAACAGTACATCCTGTGTGGACTTGACCATATTTAGCGCCCTGGTGTTGTGAAAGTTACCACCGGTGAGTAGAACAAATGCCCGACTGCATTAATATCTCCTTAACTTTCTAGTACTCAGCGTCAAGGGGATAATCACGATACCCCCTGTTATTTGTGTGTCTGTGTGGAAACTGAATCTTTATCAAATACAAAACTCCTTGGGCGCCGCGAATTCATCGGAGGTTTAAAAGGTACAGATTTCCGATCTAAAAATGAAAGCACGTTGTCTGCCCTCAACATGAGTTTCAGTCGTGTTTCTATTGACAGTCTTCCTGCGGTCGACGTAGACTTCTTTCGACTCCATAACATGCGCTAACCTTGCTTGAGCTACTTCCCATCTCATCTCAAGGTGGTTCTCGATGGGCCAGTACTTGTCGATGGGTCTAAACAATCTGATGTCCGCAAGGAAAATGCGGCGATTGGTCACTCGTCGAGGAACAAGCATATGCCTATCATATATCATACCTTGTTGCTGGTTCCATAGATTGTTCTAGGGCCATGCCAAGAAGCTGGAATGTTGTTGCTGTTAATGCTTGTTAGGGCCTGTTGGAGCACGTCAAATCGATCCTGAGCAAGATAACTACCTGGAAATCGAGGTACAATTACCGATTGAAGCCTGCATTGTTCGCATGGGTTTGCGGGACGACCGCGACCGTCCTTTTTTATCACGATAACGGCATGCTCACAGTGACGCAGAGCTGTGCCTTCTTTCAGTCATGAGATCTTGAGACTTGGTTTGTGGCTTCTTTTGGGGGATTGTTCTGGCTCTCACCTGCTTCTTCCAGATACGGACTAAAGTAGTGTCTAAACCGAATGCCTTCGGGTGCGGAAAGTTTGATCCCGAGCGGAAGGTATGAAATGCATATGTTACAAGTATGGTGCAATATAATGCTAACACGAATAATGTGGGAGTATCAATATGGGGAAAGATGTTTTGCCCGCTCTCTAAGGAGGGATGCTCGAGCCTCGTCAACCACGCCTACGAGCCATTGCTGTACGACACTGTAGACAAATCTCATCGACATCGTCGATTGAGCGCTGGATTTCGGGTCCGAAGTTCTGGAAGGTATCAACTATGGGCACAGTACGTTGCTACCGTTATCACCTACTTTAGTACAATTTGGTTGCCGACAGTTTGGTGGATGTCTGTAACTGCGTTCGCAGCGAGTTGAATTGCAATCTACGATTGCAATGACGAGATGTCTTTGAAAGTGCTGTGGCTTTTATCAAAGGCTGTCCAAACAAAGAGTATTGTCTTCATACTCCGCATCTTAGCCAGCGTGTTCCTTCACTGCGCAGGGAGTTGTGAGCAAGCATTTCTGCAGGACTGATCTGTTGCTCACGCTATTTGTTTGCACATCGCAGTTAGACGGGTTGATGTGGATGATTGAGATGCAATAAGACGAGAGTGTGTTGATGTCGAGGGCAGATGTAGTTCTCGTACTGCTGAACCCGCCCGGTTTTATACGTTCTCGAGATCGGAATACTAACAAAGAGAGGTGCTGAATAAATAGCCCATAAAGGTTCTAGTAGGATTTGTACATGTATGATGATTGTCAGCAAGATCTCCACATGCCAGCATCCCATGCTGTATATCGTGATTTCTGGTGTGACGGGTCGGAGAGATGATGTGCGATGTTCTTTCTAGGATTCCTTGGTTCTCGGTTCACAGCTTGATTAGGACGAGGTTGTCATGTGGCTGTGCGTGATATTCTTTATCAGAAGTGTTCAGGCTTACGGGCCTCGCATAGCCTCATATTTGTATAAGCTAATGAGTATTGAGTACTGAGTTACAAACATGTACATGTCTTTAGCTGGCTTCGATGAAAAACTGTTTATTTACCATGGGTACAGAAACAATTCAGGTTTGGGTGCCTCATCAGGGATGGACATCCGATTTGGCAGGTGTGGTTGCTGCTCACCGGGACGCCCAGCAAGTTGACATCCGACGCGCAATAGATGAATATAAGATTCACTCCATCCAGGGTACGGCTTGACGTATAGTGTTGGCCTCTGCTGACAGCATCACTACTTGGGAACATGCCGGCGAAGTAAGGCATGGATTGGCATGGATCCCCCTCCGAAGTCCCACGGCGAGGCAGTTCCTGAGCGGCAGATTGAAGAATGTGACCCTTGGCAAGTACTGCCTTGCGCCACAATATGCTGGACGTGAGCGCTGAGCACGTTGCTTTGTGTGACAGGGTGCAAGGCAGCATAGGGGACCGCTTGAAAGCCCACCTATCCAAATTTCATCATTGGAGTAACTGCAAGGTGCCTGTACGAGCAGAATCAATTCTCTTGCGTGATCGATCATTTTATTGTCTTATTATTAGGTGCTCGGCTTATCCATAGTGTGATCAACGGCCCATCACTTCCTTGTTTCGTAACTCACATATATAGAATTTTAGAACTTCCTGAGGGCTAAGCACCGGGCGACGAAGACGTTCATAAACTTGCATGTGGTGCTTCCTTCTCCATAGACGATTGTAGTTTGGACGGGCACGATGTGATGTCGAATGGCACTATCAATCAATGAGATTCCGAAGAATTAGTCTACCAGTGTTTCGAAGTAGCTTAGCGCACACGAGGGAACACTTGAAAGAATATGCTAATTGATGCTACCTAATGCCGGATATCGTCAGGTCGATCATGATTGAGGCCATTGCAGTCTAGGATGTGAAATACGATGCTATGACATTATGACCCGCGGCTTGTGCGATAAAGTGTCGACCCAAGTCTTATTTCAGTGATGCCAGTCGTACCTTTGGATTTAATGCATACATATGTGTGTCCATGATACGTCAGATCTGGCGAACTCCAAGAATCGCTGAAAGCGATGGAAGCTTGTTTTTAAGTTGTCAACCGTCCAGGTCTCATTAGACAATATACTCACACGCAGGTCCGGACACTGATTTGAATGCCAGTAAGAACAACGGGATTCGTGATTGTTTTCTGAGGCCGCCGAGAACAAATACGATTCCAGCTGTCTGCTGAATGGGGCATTTGAGAACATAAGGACACGTTGAATGCGCAGTTGCGACAACACCTTCGATTTCAGTCAGCAGGAATACGTTTTTGCTGCCATGCAGTTGAAAATATGGTGCAGGACTACCGCAGGTCACGCCACGACACATGTAATGTATTTCTGTTAATTTGTTTTCCCGTATTCCCTTGTTCGTGCCTGGTGGCAGCGCATATACACAAGGGCCTGCTTCCTGAGGGTCTTGTATCTTGCTGACGGTGCTGTGCCGTTGTCGTAAACCATTGATCTTTGCTTCTCTTCCAAGAGATGCGTTACGAGAGGTTTACAAGTCGCAGAGCTGAAAAATACCGTGTGTCGACCCTCGAGTGCGTCGGGGCGACGAGTGATCGAAGAAAGACTACATGGACTCTTCGAGCAGTGTCTCGGTATGATTCTGCTGTTCGATACCATCTTGGGTAGCTCCACAGAAATGACAATACCTCGTTGTTCTTGAGAAGTATTATCAATAAAGATCGGAAGTGTTGTCACAACATCTCGATTCTGCACTTTGGGCGAAGACAGACTGTGCCCAATCGAAGCACGGTGGTTGAGAACACATATTCTTGAATGGCATAGTAAAACCGACTGCTAGGCGCATCACGGTGAGGACTAAAGTTGAACACATTAAATTACATTAATTGTACCCACCACTAGCAGTAGGTTGAAGTTCAAAAGATCGGTCACTGATGAGCTATCTGAGACAATCTGGTACTGATTTTCTCAAGTGTGCGGCAGTGCTGTGGAGAAGGATCGGGGTTTCTAAGCGGATATTAACCTATATTAACTGATATTAAAACCACGTCAACAACCTACATGTACATCAGGTCCCAGGAGTTGGAGATTATTATTATGATCCAGGTGCTTGTGAAAATAACACATTCCACGAAGATCTTTGAGGGGTAGAACTGCGACATTTGTGCATGTGAATGATGGATGATTTGATTGATATTGTTTACTTGTTGTTTTGACTTATTTTGACCTGATATTACCTTTAGATCGGCGAAGAGCTTGTCGCAAAACCCTGATCTCTGGACAAACTGTACTCACGCTGGTGAGCTGTCCTCGGATCGAATCGTGACCAAGTTCAAAGCTCCATAGCGTCGTGATTTCGGGTTCATGCGCAAAAATATGTCTGCATCCATGTCGATGCCTAAGTTGACAGTTCAACGCAGTGCGCCTGCTGCCATTGGAACGGGCGTACGCGCGATCCGGCGTGTTGTGGTGCACGCAAGTATTTTGAAAGCCTCAAAATTGTGCTCCGGCGATGTGGTCGCCTTATCAGCGGGAGATGACGGAAACACCAAGAAGGTGAGAATCATATCGCGCATTCCAGCGTCTCCATCACAGCTCATCTGATCATTCTATCGCACCGTGAACTACTTCAAATGATCTCTGATAACAGGATTTTGCAATCGGGACATTGTGGCCTTCTCTGGATATTCCGCAAGATGGTATGTACGATATCAGATAACACGAAGATCCTTGGCTAAGTTCTACATTGCGGTCACATAACCTTACTTTCAGCCATTTTGATTTCGTCCTCACTTTTTCTTACGGCACGCCTCAAGGAAGGCGCAAAGGTACAAGTATTTGACGTGTCCGATCAAGGCGCTGGCAGAACCCCTCCCGGCTTACCAACTACGCGAGATGTTGAGGAGGCTGGCACCATCTGTCTGAGAGAAATTTCCATAAGAACACGGATAACGCAAAATGTGGCCAATTCACAGGGCAAAGGAAAGCATAGAGATTGGCTCACTCTACTACTGCGGGAATACCTTAGTACGTCAGTTTTAGGTGGCGTAGAATGTCGCTGACAGCGCCGTTCTGTCAACGCACGGAATTTCTTTATAGTCAACCTCAAATATATTCTTTCTACTCAGATTATCGAAGTCCCATATCAGGGCGAAATTCGAACATTCTCCATTGATTCTGTGTCAGCCCACCACTCGGCATCAAGTAGTTCCGTGAATACCGTAACACGTGACCTTAACTCGCTTGCAATTCGGGTCAAGCCATCACTTTGGACAGTAGGGTGGGATACGATTGTTTCCATACTGGAAGATGTGGCTGACAATGGCGTCGGCCTCACGCAAAAGGTGCACTTTCTGACATCTCCTGAGAAATATTAATAATCACGGATGACTACCTAGTCTGACATCGAGACACTACCCCACACCTCGATTTCTGATGCATACGCGGCTGTCGGAGGACTTGACAAGACAATCACCCAGATACGGGATCTTCTCGAGATACCACTCACAAGGCCAGAGCTCTTTGGATATTTCGGTAGGCATGGGCAAACACCCCCGTGGACAAGTTTTGATTACAATATCCGTTTTTAATCAGGTCTCAAACCTCCCCGGGGCATATTGTTGCACGGCCCGCCTGGTACAGGAAAGACACACCTTGCACGTGCTATCGCATCATCCACTAACTCATCGGTGCTTGTCATTAATGGCCCTGAGCTTTCCTCAGCATATCACGGAGAAAACAGAATCAAAACTCCGGGATGTATTTAAGGAAGCCCGAGCCAAAAGCCCATCTATCGTCATTTTGGACGAGGTTGATGCTCTTTTCCCAAGACGGGAAGAGGGCGCAGGTAGCGAGGTTGAAAAACGGGTGGTGGCGACGCTTTTGACGATTCTGGATGGTATTGACAATGCGAACACGACTTTTGATGATAGGGTCGTTGTTATCGGGACAACCAATCGGCCGAATGCCATTGACCCGGCGCTGCGAAGACCTGGGAGATTTGATCGAGAATTTGAGATAGGTAAGCGGTAACCTTAAGTGCTACCGAGCCTTAACTAACGGCTATTGCTTTCAGGCATACCGGACGCAGATGCACGCCACTCCATTCTGAACGTCCTCCTCTCCAAAACTCCCCATTGTATAACGGACGCAGAACTCCATTCTATCGCGCGCCGCGCTCATGGATATGTTGGTGCGGACCTCAGTGCTGTAGTTCGAGAGGCTGGGACACTTGCCATCAAACGATGGATAACACACATTCCGCCAGGCTCCCATAGTGATCCTACATCAATGACCCTGAAATTGACGCCATCGGACCTTTCAAATGCGCTTCCTACTGTGCGGCCGTCCGCAATGCGCTCCCTATTTATTGAGACACCACCCGTTCAGTTTGAAGATATAGGTGGGCAAGCCCACATCATACAAAAACTTCGGGAAGCAGTCGAGTGGCCATTATTACACCCAGAGGCTTTCCAGCGACTGGGTGTCCGACCACCAAAGGGTCTACTATTGTACGGACCTCCAGGGTGTAGTAAAACCGTTCTGGCTCGAGCTTGTGCAACGGAAAGCGGTGTTAACTTTGTTGCTGTGAAAGGTCCTGAGGTGCCAATTTTGATTCTGCGTTCAGGCAACACACTCATGATATGCTGTCGTCAACTAGCTTCTCAACAAATATGTTGGAGAGTCGGAAAGAGCTGTGCGAGATATATTCAGCAAAGCCAGAGCTGCGTCACCATCAATAATCTTTTTCGTAAGCGCCGTCCTACTATAAATGATTTGGTGCTGACAAACACAGGATGAAATTGATGCCCTTGGAACATCTCGCTCCTCAGATTCAGAAACTGGAACTGCACATGAAGGGGTTCTGACCAGCCTCCTGAACGAAATGGATGGTGTCCAGGAGCTTGTGGGGGTGACCATTATTGCAGCCACAAATCGCCCCGACGTCATTGCAAGTCTACGTGCTCTGACTATCACTGTTGTATTTCTGACGATGCATCGTCAGGACTCAGCTCTGATGCGTCCCGGAAGACTGGACCGCATTCTGTACGTTGGACCTCCCGATCACGACGGACGCGAGGAGATCTTGAAGATCAGGACAAGGAAGATGAGTGTCGAATCTGACCTAGATCTTCATACAATAGCAGCCATGGTGAGTACGGTCCTGTTGCATCTGAGCAAAATGTAACATTGTATCCAGACCGACGGCTGCAGCGGCGCAGAAATTAGTTCACTGTGCCAGGAGGCTGCTCTACTGACCATGCAGAAAGATATCAACGCCCCATTCGTAAGCTTTCCAAAGTCCCTGGTTTGGCGCACTTTTCTCAGAGCTCTCTGCAGATCCCCCAAAGCGCCTTTGTCGCAGCCGCAGGTGCCATACAAAAGCAAATCACACCAGATGTGATCAACAAATATCAGCAATGGAGAGATCGAACTGGATTGAGGAGTGTTTGAATCAATTCCAGTGGGTTCCTGGCGCTTGGTCATTCGTTTTGTGTACTTACACCACACGTGTGTGTTTGTGTAGGGTAATACACTACTTCTCGTGATTAACTATAGCCTGAACGCTGTGGTAAACTTTAGGTCGAAACGACACAAAATCTCGATTGCGCACATAAGAGCAGGGCTCATCAAGTGTGTTTGTGGTTTTATTGCCCTTACCAACGCTTTGGGCCGGGGGCCGGTTTCCCGGTTTCCGCGCCTACCATTCGCCCTGATAAGCTAACTTTCTCTTCTGATGCTAACCCAAATCACGTCAAATGTTACCACCAGAACTCATGTTGCTAACAATTTCTGGTTGCGCCAAAGCACGCTCTCTTCAACAACGATGAATTTCTCCAAGCTTATCTTTCATCTCCGAATTAAAGACATCCCTGGTGTTCCGATCGACCGTCACGTTCTCCATATCTTTTGCATGATATCGATAAGCAGCTTAGCGGTAATTGGGTCCTGTGAATCAATCAAACCACTGCGCCCAGCAGAATCTCAGCTAATCTCAGACAGCATGTCGGTAATCATCGTGTAAGCACACACCTGCATGATATGTCCGAGGCTCGAGCATCCAATGCGAGGCACAGAAGCACCCAATCTCGATTATGCAGTCAAGCGATGCAGATATGAATGGGCTACCTGGTTGACATCGTGCATTAAACGCATTCTCCCAGGTAAGAACAATTTTAACCTTCATGCGACTGGAAGCCGATCGGCAGCGCGCCTTCAAATCTGTGGCAATACCCACTTCAACGCGTCTGGTTGGGAGACCATCGCTTCAACCCGAACATGATACAGTGACGAAACAGTGCATATCACAGATAAATCGAAAATGCCTGTCAAGTTGATAAACTCGAGAAGAGTATGCCGGCACGACAGTACCGGAGCACATCCGTATGGGAAATCTGTCTCATTACAGACAGAAGAGTACTGTTGTCGGTCTGCCTAGGGGGACCATCATTTTATTCACCTTGCTGTATCAGATTCGATATTATTCGGGGCATAGGAAGTTCTCACCACAAACGCAAGGCGACAAACGATGGCGTTGGGTTCTGCAAAGACCCAAACTCACTTCCCAATTACTATAAACTTACACCGGTGATCGGCTACTCTGATAGCCCAGTGCCTACGAACCTACTACCCATATGCCCAAAAGTCCTGTGCACTGTCATGATAGTTATAGACTGCTTGCACGCGTGGGGAAGGAATCGAAATTCATCCTATGGTTGACCAACGAGACGCAAGTTATGAAACTCATTGTCTCGTTCAATGTACTGGTCCTCACAGGCGTCCATCCTCCACTCACCTTCAGTCTATCACATGATCGGACAACTGCACTATGATTCCCGACTTCCAGTCGTAGATGAACCATCGAGGGTGGCTAAATAAAATATTCATATTCATGTCGTCAACTGCAACCCGTCGCGGCGGTGGTAGTATGCAGGGAACAAGAAACAGACTAGCAGAGATCATTAATGAAATTTAGATGGCATTGCAGAGATGATCAAAATATACATGCTAGAAGCATAACACGATAACACCCGGAGCAAATGCATATCGCCTTATCAGCGTACGGCGGCGGGCCGGTAGCCGTCCCCTTTCTAACTCGGTAACCAGGCACACAGCCAAGACTCGCAGTCAACAAGATCAAATCACCAGAACTTCTTCAACGAGTCGGCAGTCTTAGACTCTTACTGCACAGCAGGGGGAAGGATGTCCAACCAGGTCCAACCCGAGGGCCAGGAGCTTGTTGTCAACTTGTTCCAGTACTTAAAGTGGCGCCACAAGACATGTCGATCAGGAACACTTCTCCACTGAGTTGATAACTTTTCCTTCTTGGGGGCGGCTTGCTTTCTTTGTCCCTCCCTATCGGCTTGAGAGTCTACAGTCGACTTCAGGAGCATCTCTGAATCTAGATTCTTAAGATCGGTGGATTTGGCCTCCCTCGCGAAACCCTAGGCGTTGAAGCCTGCCATGTCTTAGACACCAGAGTGATGGTATCAGGAAAAGATGGAGCTTTGTTGGCTGTGGTCGATAACAACAACTAGGCATCAACGTCCAGTATTCCTTCGTCTCTTCTTAGACAGCTTCATCAATAAGTAAAAATAGATAGTCATGTCGCAGGGTCCTCAACTTGAGTTTCTATACATGCCTTTAACTGCAGTCTCATTCTGCGCAAACGAAGGGTTGGCTCAGGCTCCACTCGATCGGCGCATTACACAATCGTGGAGATGATGGCCTGGAATAGACAGCTGTTCTTTTAGTGGAGTGAAAGACGATGACGTCTCATAGAAGTTATGACCTACTACAATCCTTCTGACACTCGCGAGGTTTGATGAGCCCTTTAAGATACATGTCACTTGCTACCCATGTCGTGAGCGTCAGCCTCCGTCAGGTGCCATTGCATTAGTGTGTACGAGGATACGTACTGATTCGCCGAACATCGAGCTCTATCATTCTCAACTTGCTTTAAGGGTTTCGGCAGAGCCTACTGAGCACCTGGGAGAGGAGAATCATGTCAAATAATAAAGTGTGCAGACGTTCAAGCTCGAGCACTCAAGGTCCGGTCCCCCTTGAGCGGCAGGGTCTTTCGGTGAGCTGGAACACTCAAGTTGAAGCCTTCCCTGCATTGAAATAAAAATCATCGACCTAGGAGTAGGACGCAGCGCTGGAGCACAAATTAACAGTTGACTCGTCTAGACATCAGAGTCCACTTCTGCATCCTCAATATGATACTTAGCACTTAAATAAACAGAGATTTGAAGGACTCTCGACCTCTGAATCACACATACCTGCATGTTTGAACCAGTGTAAAGTCCATGGCATCCGCAAAAAAAAACGCTCTATCCCACGATTGCAGCTATCAACCCGCCTGCGAGCGGTGTGGACGTGCTTATAGTCTATAGATGCCAACAGTGCAACTAGTAATGTCGCCTTGCTGGGGCCACCGGGACCAGGCGAAATTCTCTGAATTCTTGAAATCGAAATCGTCTTGCAATTACTCTTGACCATGACAGAATGTTGAGAATCGTATATTTTCTACCACAATGCATGAATCGTGCTCAGTGCCCAGCGCAGAGTTTACAATATTGTTGGGGACGTCGATGACACGTTGAACGACTCGGACAGGCAAGTGTGCGCTTAGCTGCACAGCCACTCAACACGTAACCGACCTTATTATCTAAGCCGCGTCCTGCCTATAAATTTTTGCATGTCGAACTCTGGAGGTCGATTTGCATCTTACAGAAATGCTCTCACCGCGATTTCTGGGAGGACGGGAACACCACTCCCTTCTCTCGTAGTCTCCTTCGTCGTTCTTCATGAATTAACTGCCATCGTTCCCATCGTGGGGATTTTTTACACGGCACGCAGTCTTGGCGCAGGCGAGCGCGTCGTTAATGCTGTTGCTCTCAACCGAGATGGCTCTATTGACGACCAGTCTTGGATAAACACCCAGCTGAGATCGTGGCTTGATGAAGGCGAGCAGTGGGCTGGTCGAGTCGGACGTCGATATGGCATCTTCGGCTTTGAGAAGGGCGAGATTGTTGGCAAGGCTCAGACGAGCCAGTTGCCTGGGAAGCTAGCGGGGGATGTCGCAAATGCCGTTTTGGCTTATGGTGCAGCCAAGGTAGTTTTTTTCCTCTTTACCACAGTTGGGATAGTAACTAACGTTTGCTTAGGCGCTTCTACCCATCCGCATTGGTCTTTCGTTATATCTTTCTCCGATGTTCTCTCGGGCAGTTGTAGAGCCGATTCGTTTAGGCGGTCTTCGTCTATTAGGGCGTAGGCCGAAATCTTCTTAAAAGGTGGGTGATGTTCCCAGTTTTTTTTTTCATGATGATTTCGCTTGCCGCCCCAGTCGTAGCTATAAGCGTTGACGAACGGTAGAGCATACAGCCAAATATTTGCACCACTGATTCTATTCTATCCTTGCTTCTTTCTTTCCATAAATTCGAAGCTCACTATCTGTCTCACAGGTTATCTTTGATACTCATACATAGGCGGCACATTCTTGCCAGTAATGAGCATACCCTTGGTCACTTGTAAAAGCCGTCTTTTAAGGCAGATGCATTCGAGCTATTTTTCATTTATTTCTCCCAGTCAAATTGGCTCTTCAAAGACTTGTTCCACCTTTGGCGATGCCTCATTCCCTGGGGAGAGCATTTCTGTCTCGTCCTCGTCTTGTGCTACATGTGACTTCAGTGGAGCACATCTGGATGATTTAGGCACATCCCACTTATAACCAAGAGTCTTGCGACTGTTATCATATCTCATTAAAACTATGGGCTCGCTGTTTGTGCTGTCGAGCTCTGATATGGATTAATTTGTGAACTTTCGCGCTGGGTCCAGACACAAATATTGATCATCGTATGGAAAGCCAGACAGCCGCGCTCCCTTAGTCAGTGTCATGTGTCCGTAATAGGTAAGAGGACTTCGTTGCACCTGAAGGCTTCGAGTCATCTGCATCAGAGTCATCAAATTTGCACTAGACCTTGGTTCGGTTTTGAGCAAATTTTTTCTAGGATTCGGAACATTGTTCAACCCATACTGTAGATCGGCTTCGAGTCTCCATCATTTGATTGATGATGACTCGCGCTCACTCACTGTCGGTCAGACCGCTGATAATCGCCACTACTAGTACTACTACTAGTATGTGCATGACCCTCCTGCGTGTCCATCTATGTACCGAATATTGTGGTGACTGGCTCTTCATCTTTACATAAGCGTTTGGTGGCTCCGAGATGTAACTCTGCTGCTGAACTTCTCCATGAGCCTTTTGTTCAGTCGAGCAAACGCGCGCGCGCTATCTCGAGTTCCTCGCGTGCCAAACTCTCCGAGACAGACCAGACTGAATTGCAGTTGTCCTGTTGTCTCGCCCCTGTTCCAATTTCCTTACTAATGCTTGTTTTCTTGAGGGGCTTTCTTGCCTTCCGTCGTTGTTCACCTCATCACATGGCCACGTCCTCGTCTTCTGCTCTGTCTTCGCCATTGGCTTTGGTCCCTCCTGTCTTGTTGGTCACAATGGATCAGCAACTTGCAGGCAATGCTGTGTCCGTCGCATCTAAGCCTGCTTCGCATGAACGAGTTTCGCGTTGACCTCTCTATTGATATCTCCGTCTAGTTGCCCGGGTCTCGGCATTGCTGCGGCAATCGAAAGTATGTCCCGCCCTGCATCAACACAAAACAACATCAGAATGATATGGCTCAGTCTGCCACTTTCAATTCTCCCACCATTAGCTTTCGAATCATCCTCGGTCGCTTTGGAAGAGCCAACGACCGAAGGAGTGTTCACTTCGGCGAGGCTGGGGAGGTTGCATCATCTGCCTGACCGTCAGACTCACTGTCCTTAGCTTGCGTGCATTCTTCTGGCCTCCAGCTCCATCAATGTTTCATTTGGTGGTGAATCCCGACAGTTTTGGTTAGTCCGTCGAGAATCTAGGTTGGCACGTACAAATCTCAGGGATATATATTTCTGAGACAATCCGCATGAGGCGTGAAGGTGAATTCTATTTCATGGACAGACTATCACATAAAAAGGAGGTTGCGGCGCAATGACTGGGCCTAGTTAAGACGGAGCTCTGAGGATCTATACACTGCAAAAATGTTGTCAGCAGGTTTCGAACCGACTGCAAAAGAAACAGATTTCGATTCTGGTGTGGTAACCACTTGCTTAAGACCAGTCAAGATGAGCCTCCGAGGAATGCATCCATGAGTGAATGTCAATGTGTGTTCTGATAGAAAAAAACCTTGTCGTAGGCAGGTTTCGAGCTTGGGCTGAAGTCCGACAGAAACATATTTCGATTCTGTTGTAG
This sequence comes from Suillus subalutaceus, assembly GCF_016647625.1. Taxonomy (NCBI): domain Eukaryota; kingdom Fungi; phylum Basidiomycota; class Agaricomycetes; order Boletales; family Suillaceae; genus Suillus; species Suillus subalutaceus. The sequence goes on along the minus strand of NW_024540453.1, from coordinate 23,118 downwards.
TAACCACTTTGGCCAGGCGAAGTTGAAATGAACCTCTGAAAAAATGTCCATCAGTGAATCTTCAAGGTGTGTTCTGAGAGAAAAAAAAATCTCGTCGGCAGGTTTTGAACCTGCACTTGTACAGTCCAAGAGACAGATTTCGATTCTGCGATAGTAACCACTTTGGCCAAGGCAAAGTTAAGATGAACCTCTGAGGAACTGTCCATCAGTGAATCTTCAAGGCGTGTTAGGATAGAAAAAACCTCGTCGGCAGGTTTTGAACCTGCACTGGTAGTGTCATTCTAAGGGACAGATTTCGATTCCGTTGCAGTAACCACTTTGGCCAGGGCGAAGTTAAGATGAGCCTCTGAGGAACTGTCCGTCAGTGAATTTTCAAGGCGTGTTCGGATGGACAAAAAAACTCATTGGCAGGTTTTGAACCTGCACTGGTACAGACAGAAAAGAACCCCTGTTGTTCGGCAGGTTTCGAACCTGCGTAGTCCAAGAGAAACGGATTTTGATTCCGTTCTGGTAGCCACTTTGGCGAGGACAAAGTTGAGATGAACCTGCGAGGAACTGTCCATGAGTGAATCTTCAAGGCGTGTTCCGATAGAAAAAAACCCCGTTGTTAGGCAAGTTTCGAACCTGCAAAGTACTAGAGAAGCAAATTTTGATTCTGTTGTGTTAACCACTTGGGCCAGGACGCTTGCTGGCCGAGTTTAGACGAACCTCCGAAGAACTGTCTATGTCGACAGGTTTCGAATTCACACCACAAGAGAGCAGATTTATAATCTGTTCTGGTGCAAAACGGTTAGCTATGATTACTCAAGATAGGCCTTGAAAAATCCGTCCATGAGTAAATGTTAAAGGCGTCCGAGACTGATAAAGGCGTCCGAGACTGATTCAACAATTCACCTGGAAGATCAGTCACTTGAGTTTTGTAGTGCAGTATAATGAATGTCTGAATGAGCGGAGAATAATACCCCTGGGCTTTCATCCTCTTGGAGTACCGTGGTCCGATGCACTGCACGAGAATCACAACAAGAAAATGGGATTGACGGAGTAGCGAAAGAAGCAGAGATACAAAGAAAATAGGTTTCGTATACTGCAGTATCAATGACCATCGGTGTTTGGGAGAGGTGCGCAACAAATCAAAAGCACAAGACGAGCCAACAATGTGAGGAGTCGTGACCGTACGGTTGGTACACCCGGTCTGTTAGCCTGAGTGCCACTATTTGTATTTGGGGCAAGTTGTGTTGTGGACGTCGAAGTAGTGGCAGGCTGAGATTGCGATGACGACCCCTGGCCATGCGATTGGCTGTTCTGCTGCTGCTCTCGTTTTGGCCGGGGAGCGACAAACAAGGACTACAGAGGCATCACTGAGCACAGTGAACAGAAACATGTAGATGAAAGACAACCTTTCTGTCCTGTACTGCAGCAACGTCGACGGTACGGGAACCGTGACGAGAGAAGATCCCTTGCCTTTGTGTTTGTTGGAGTTCGGTTGCATTGCCAGTATGGGAGTGAGGGCGACGGAAGAGTGACGGAATGCGAGCAAAGAGCGCGCGCAGACTCCCTATAGAAGCTGCGAGAACGCGATTGGAGGAAGGGTGATCGACACCGGGCGACGTGCAGGGCTGGTTGTAAGAGGTGAGAACAGGAACTGGTTCAACAAATGCTAACGACGCACATGAATGTCGCCCTGCATGTCACCAAAGAACCTTGGCGGTGTTCGATGGGCAGGAATAGCTGGACGTCGCGTGGCATCTTTCTAGAGTGACAACCTTGAAATGGTTGAAAACATTGAGAAACACGTCACGTACGTTCATTGGCGACTTTCCAGCTACCGCCTGCGAGTGAGAGATGAGCGTGGGATTTTACTGAAGGATGGTGAGACTTACATCATGCAGGAGAAGTTTTCCAAGACCAGCTTTTTTGAGAATGGCGTGAATGTCCCATGCGTACACATCTTTGTCACCCCCAGTGACTAGCACTTTTCCATCAGCAGAAAGGGCTGCGTATTGCACTCTCTCTTTGTGCTGGAGTGGAGGACCAACTTGGAGGTTTGTGTCGAGACTCCACAGACGCGCCGTTTCACCATTTGATGCACTTGCAAGGAGGTGCCAGCCGTTCTGAGACAAGGTGATGGTGTTGACCCAGTTTCGGTGACCCTCCAAAGTGGCGATCTGCTGCCAAGTGGCAGTGTCGAATATCCTAATTGGGCCATCTGAACCGCAAAATAAATTCCTTTCCATTCCAGGCTAAGCTCCTAATCCAACGATCGTGTTCGATCGTTGTGAGCAGGTCGCCAGTCTTTGCATCCCAGATTTTTACTCCATCTTCGCGGTCGCCCGTCGCAAATTTTGTTGAGTCAGGTGAGTATGTCACCGCGTACACCCACAGGTTCTTGGTCTTGATTGGACCCAGGACTGTTTCGCCGCTCTTGACATCCCATACTCTTGCTGTCCCGTCAAAGGACCCGCTCACGACTCTCTCACCATCTGCACTCCAGCACACTGACGACACTCTCAAAGTGTGCCCTTTCCATCTGGCAATGACCTTTCCTGTCTCCACGCCCCACAGTCTCACTGTCCCATCCCAGCTTCCGCTTGCCACAGTGTTGCCATTTGGAGACAACGCTAATGTGGACACTACTTCTTCATCCACCCCATCTCGCCAGTCATCGCCAATATGTATCCCGCTTTCCAGGTCCCATAGTCGGAGTGAGCCGTCCTCTGAACATGTGATGATGCGTCGTCCGCCAAGCAGGTGCACGACATCTCGTACACGTTTGGTATGGCCTCGCATGGTCTTGCAGGGCATGGCATCAGGCGCCTTACTGGTTGTGGATGACATGGTCGGCGCCCGGAGTCTCGACTACGGTAGATGGTCGATAATGTGCGCGAGAAATGCGCGTCGGGATGGTATTTGAATGAGAACGGGTTATCTGGTAATAGAACATATGACTGGTCGGTCAAGTCTGTCATTGTCAATGAAATACGAGGCAAATCTGACGAGAACGCCTGCTTGCAGGAATTTAGTCCTAATTGACAGGACGGCTTCAGGAATATGTATGTAGGCCGGCCCGGCCCAGTGTGCGATAATTCGTGAGTGATCTTTGTATTATACAAGTCGCCGGTGAGTGGGTGGTCGGCTTTACAGCATAGAGTATCACTCACGAGAAACACCTATTCAGACCAACTAAACTTTATAGTCCTCTGTGGACTGAGAAGGTAAGCGTCGGGTTTAGAGTTGCGGAAAATGGGCGTCCATTCGTTCAAGGCATGTAACACTGTACGTATTCCATGCGTCAAACTCGTGTTCACTTCACAGCTCAAATGCTGTGTAGACGAGGCGCTCGGGTCTGCCACCAGTGCTATGTGCACTTTTTATATGTAATGGACTGCATTGATCACGACGACAAATTTGGACGAGCCGCATTTCCTCTCTGCTTCAATGATGTTCTTCTAGCCAATGTCGAACTCAATGTCATCAGCATTGCTGCATAATTGAAGGCTGTGCACCATGCCATCACCCAGCGTTGTATTTCAAAGTTTACCAAAGCTTGCTGTGCTCTTATTTCTGTTAGACCTTTCCCTCGTCGCCTTCGATGCTGTTCTAACGCAATTGCGCTTCCTTGTACTACGAAGGGAACCCGGATCCAGGGCATCCTTATTCTGGACAGGATGCGATTTCCGGAAGACCAATCACGAGGTTGTCTCAGGCTACCCAACTGGTCAGTGACCGCCGCGTGCAATTATACACAATACAAGTTGACCCTACGGATAAGCACAGTTTTTTCTTCTTTCCATCTTTGCCATGGTCAACCTATCAGACGAATATTCCGCTAGTGACTTTGGGAGGAATCAGGAATCCTCACACTTTTTAATAATCGCACGTCTAGTGGTCGGACCGTCTATATAACCGCGCGTGATCCAAGTTCTCGAGATCGTAGAAATGATTTTCCGTAACTCTTGCTGACTTGACTTCATGTGCCTCGAGGAGCAACAGGCGAATAGGTTCTTTTTGCAATGCCATGAAGTTCTGCCAGAACAAAATTCAGCACATAAAAGCGAGCCGTTTTTCTGCCATCCTCTTCAGATTTATTTGATCCCATATTACGCCTTCACAAACAATGCGTTTCTCCTTGTGTCCTCTACGTTGTTGCTGCTATGACAACATCGGTATCTGCCGGTCCCACTCCCCCGGGTGGAAGATGTCCCAACCTTTGCAATGAAGTCAGTTGCTGCACTGGTCAGAAATGTGTGCCGACATTCGTCCAACAGCTTGTGAGTACCAGCAGTTTGGATCCCAAATTTGTCCACATGACTCACTGGCGCGGTAGAACAAAGTCATCGATTATTGTAAGTGAGTAGCATGTCGCGATAGTGAACTACAGTGAGCCGTGAAGTTTCTGTTTTCGCATCAGTGTAGTATGGCTGACGCGTGAGGAGTTCGTTGCAGAGTTGATCAATGCACTTGCTCTGATCAAATTTCACCGCTGCTCGAGCAATGGAGTTTATATATATATATATAAATCACTTTTATTGTCCTTTAGGATGTTGGACATAGCCCTATTCGAGTGCAGGGGGGCTTACTCACGGCTTTCTATCGTAGTTTGTGTGCTGTGGATGTAGTATGATGCCTGAAATAAAGAGCTTGGAGATATCGCTGTCGATCTCAATCACGATTGCGGCTGAACAACAGGTGAGGAGCAAGTACGTACGTCTTGTCTGTTTCTGCTGTGTTTTAGATTTTCCACCCCGCATTCGCCTGTGACCCAGTCTTTTCCGATAGGGGTGTCGATTCTCTGACCGTACGTCCAGGATATAGTAGGTGGTGGAATCAAAAGGAGGGATGGACATAGTGGACCAGCTAGATGAAGAGAGCGAGACTGGCCTGGATTTATAGTTACATTGGTTGCAGATTAAATAAATATAAGTTTCAGGCCTCGTGTCCTGGGCGTATAATGATACACGAAGCAGGTTGAGGCTGTGAAGAAGCACAAAAAGGCCCGGTACACGCACCTCTGAGACTTAGATTAAGACACCCGCAAGCTCTCCAGCAAGTTGTGCTCAACATCGTCCACCTCGAGCAGGATGACGGGAGCAGAACAGCCCGCAATTCGAATCACCACGACTAGTCGAACATTTGAAGGTCATGAAAATAGTGTCTCGGCAGTCGCAGTCTTCCCCGACAGACGTCGTATGGTGACGGCCTCGGGCAACAAGACGCTTCGTCTGTGGGACCTAGAAGACGGTGTTGTGTTGAAGACAATGGAGGGGCACCGCTTCAGCGTACAAAAAATTGCAGTATCAAGAGACGGGCAATTCATAGCATGCGGTAATTTGGGTGGAGAGCTCATCGCCTGGAACAGAGACGGCGAGCCTCTCACAAAACCCATCAAAGTTCACTCCAAAGAGATCTACTCGCTCGACTTTTCCCCAGATAGCACATCGGTGGCGAGTGGCTCATTGGACACTACAACGGAGCTCTGGAACACAAAAACATGGCAGGTACAAGGAGATCCAATCGGTTGTGGCGCCGAAATCCTCTGCGTTCGGTATTCGCCGTCTGGTGAACATCTTGCCATCGCAACCAAGTCAAATATCCAAATATGGAATCCAGGCAAGAGGGAATGCATCGCAAAGTTCCAGGGTCACGGAGCATGGAATTACTCACTCGCGTGGACGCCCGATGGCACCACGGCTTCTCTCAGCGGGTAGCCGTCGTGATCCCACCATACGGATCTGGAATTCATCGACTTGGAAGCAGGTTAGTGAACCGTGGAAGGGCCATACTGAAAATGTCTACATCATTGCCTTGAATCTTACTGGCACCCTTCTTGCGTCCGCATCTGAAGACCACCAGGTTCGCATTTGGCGGCTTTCGGATCAACGAACCATCGCGATATTCAAACATACCAGTCCTGTGTATTGTGTCACCTTCTCCACGGATGGCAAGCACATTCTCAGCGGAGGAAGAGATAGAATGATCTCAAAGTGGGAGGTACCTTGGCTGGAGGACATTCTCAAGGACCAGGCATTAGATGTAAGATCCTTCATTTTCCGTCCCTTCTCCATCTCATTTTCTCCAAGGGTGTGCTACGGGAAGACACTTTGAAGGAACATGTGGTAAATAATGTGAGTTCCGGTTCATTGACGTTTGGTTCGTCTTCTTGCGTATTGATACTTAATCTTGATGCAAAGATTCAAGAGTCTGATTGCGAGGTTTGTTTCTAGGCTTCATTCTTACCACGCAATCTGACTATGCGTGATGCAGATTCTCGCCATCAACACGACAGCCCGCAATGCGTGCATAACCGGAGATTTGTCTACTGCGGACAGGCTGCTCACCCAAAAGATCAGCGCTGATAGCAGCGACTACAACTCTTACGCGAATCGCTCGCTTGTTATGGCGAGAAAATCCGACTGGGACCGCGCACTTGATGATGCACTAAAAGTGAGGCACCGTTCTTGTCGTGACCTCTTTAAAACGGGCTAAGTTATATGGTGATATAGAGTATCAGCATTCAGCCATCCTTGATAGGCTGTATCTCCAAGGGCATCGCCCTCTGTGGAAAACGACAGTTCGAAGGCGCGATGAAAGCATTTGACCTCGCGTTCATGTTTGTGGACGCAGATTTGCATAAAACTCATCTTCTACTCTTGATTAAGGTACGTCAATTGTGTCTTATGTACTCGTTACTCACACAACAGTTGTCAGGCTATCACCCTGTTCAATGCAAATCAACATGACGAGGCCATTCTGCGCGTCCAAGAGCTAGCTACCACCTGTCCCAACGCCGATACTCTTGCCAGTCATATCGTGGAAGTAAGCGTTCTTCGCTCATGCACTTTGATTTGTTTTATGAACTCTGCATATCAGGCTTATCTACATGTCCAACTGGGAATCGATGCCTTGAATGGCGTGCGTCACAGCGAAGCTGCTGAGCGTTTCACTGCCGCTGTCAACATCATCCCTTTCTCATCCATGTCGGCCATCCATTCTAAATATGATGTCTTCGCGGTAGTGGGTTGATTTCGGTGCAACTGGAAATCATTTTTTCACGCCCGACTGTTTTTTCTAGTTATTCGGGTGGAACTTCAAGTCCTTGTGGCGAACTGCACACCAGAATTGGTGCCTTGCGTTCCTTCAGGCAGGTAGACTTCCAGAAGCCATCAAAGCATACCGACACATGATGGATATGATGGATGAGGCTACGAAAGCACGCTGCCTTGCTTGGTCTACCGGCAAGTCTTCGTGATGTCAACTGGGTATGATTCTCAATCTTATTTCACTTAGCTTTCAAACAAGATTGCAGCGTGCTCTATGCTACCGCCGGAGTGACTGACCTCGCTGCGAGCGGAGATGCGGCCCTCGCTGCGGGTGATTACGACAGGGCTATCGAGCTTTACTCTGCGGCGATCGACCTCGATTTTTCGACCGATACCATCTTTGCGAACCGTAGTAAGGCGAGGTCGGGGAAAATGTTATGGGACGATGCACTCCTCGATGCAGAAAAGGTGCGATGACAATTACCGTTTCATATTCGACGCTCATTTCGGTGATACGCAGGTCGTCAAAACTCAACCCCTCATCTTACTTTGGATATCAGTTGAAGCATGCGGTACTTCATGGCGCACACCGATATGATGAAGCCATCGAGGCCTTCAAAATAATGCTCTCCAAGTTGGAAAATGCTACCGACACGGAAACGAGTACGCCCAAATAGCGCAGCCTTTGACATTGTTGACTCTTTGACGTCCAGACTTTCACCAACATGATGCTAGTCCATCCGAAGCAGAGGGTGCTATTGAAGAGAGCATGAAGGCTCAACTCGACAACGCCCCGCATCGTCTAATCAACACCTCCACTGGGCGCTTGTGCAATCGCGAGGCACAGATCAATGCCTTCAGAATGAGCGCAGAGTACAAAGAACTTTTGTCATCCATAATGAAGCATGGAGACCTTCAAACGGAGCGCATCCAAGACGCGGTGTCGATGTACTTCCGTTATGTCATGCTATCGCATAGGTGGGAAGGGACGGAGCCGTTGCTGTACGACATCCAGGACAAGATGGTATTCGACTTGGATCCGATTGGCGGAATCGCGAAGTTGCAGTCATTCTGTGAAACTGCTCGTGATAAAGGGTATCGCTGGGCATGGATTGATACCTGTTGCATCGACCAGACTAACAATGTCGAGGTACAACAATCGGTCAACTCCATGTTTATCTGGTATCGCCACTCAGCACTTACCATCATCTACCTGTCGGATGTTCTACCTTCCTCGCAGCCTGGGGCACTCGCAAGTAGCGCTTGGAACACGCGAGGATGGACAGTTCAAGAATTCCTGGCCCCAAAATTTGTCCTGTTTTATCAGAAGGATTGGTCCCTATATCTTGATGATCGCTCTCCCAACCACAAGGATTCCCTTGCAATCATGCAGGAGATGGGAGATGCAACGGGCATAGATGCACAGGCCCTCGCCGCTTTCCGTCCGGGGATGAGAGACGCCCGTGAGAAACTCCAGTGGGTGTCGGCCCGGGTCACCACGTGGCAGGAAGACATTGCATACTCATTGTTTGGTATCTTCGGCGTCAGACTGCCTGTCATTTATGGCGAGAAGAAGCAAAACGCACTTGGGAGACTCTTGCAGGAGGTCGTAGCTCAGTCGGGTGACATCAGTGCCCTGGACTGGGTGGGGCAATCATCCGAATTCAATAGCTGTCTGCCGGCCGACATTACATCATACAAAGCTCCACCATACACCCTTCCATCTCTGTCCGAAGATGACATCCAGGCGTCAATATCCTCACTCCGACATGTCATGGCTGTAGATTTGGTTCTGAAACTTTACGCCCTCCTTGACAACCTGAACGCGCCTCGTTTCGGGAACTGCAGACTACATCTGCCTTGCATCGCATTTCGTGTCACAGCAGTCAAACGGAGTCGCGCTCAAGACCAGGAAATATATGCAGTCAAAACCGACGGGCTTCATGACCTGCTGATCACCACGAAGGACAAGTTGAATCAATTCTCATCACCACGACCCACTATGCAGACCCTCTTGCTTGTTCGTCCGTGGAATCGTTATCTCCTCGAGCTTCCTGACTTCGGGGAACCGTCTGGGCTGGCAGAACTGCCTGATGTTGCTGACGACACGCAGAGTGAGGAAGATTATTGGTCTGTGCCCGGGTCTCCATTACAGGATTCGCCTGGCGAGTTCCCTGGAGCATGGGAATCGGTTGATTTGGAACTGAGCGATCAAGCCTTGCGATTGACTGCTCGCCTTGAACAGCCTTTTGGCGCATTTTTGCTAGCGCAGCAGCGTGGTGGAGAATACAAAAGAATCGCGTCAGATCATCATATCATTGCACAAGTCAAAGACCTTTCTTCTATTCCGGACATGGTCAGGACGCTAGAGATATTGTAGCGGTATGCATTTGTGGCGTCGTTTATATCAATAATCCAGGAGTGTGAATCTGACGTATGAGACGAGCAATACCACGGAATGTCCTCGAAGCTGACCTACACGCAATCGCAAAACCGCAAAAACCGGCCACTTGCATGCTCGCCAACCATGAGCTGCCCTGTGGCTAACGGTTGCGAATTAGATGTATAAGGAACATAATCTTCATCACGAATCAAGTCATCGTCAGCATCGTTGTGCTGAAAATAGATGTGAGACCTGGACTACAGCGAGAAAAATGAACCGGGCATGGTGAGAGCAATAAGGAGGTAGGGGCAATGTAGCAGGGAACTGCAAGGAGACCGTCGGATCAAGTGCGAAGGAAACAAGAGAAGAAGTACATTCAAGGGACCACGAATGTCAGTATTCCGGAGAGGAGCTGTGTCCGCACGAGAAGAGGAAGGAAGTAATTTGCGAAGGTAGCAGGAGAAAGTATGTCACTGTGAGTGTACTGTAGGTGATTGTCTTGGACGCTGAGGGGCGAAAAATCTGACAGGCGAGATCACTGGCTTATGATGCCGCAGAGCAGAAGGTGTTGTATAGGATTGCAATAATGATATCTGACGAAGTCGTGTATATAAGTAGGGGCGCCGGGACCACGTACATTGAGTAAATCAGCAAGGCGATGAGTTTCAGCTGCACTTGTCTGCAAAAGAATATTTGGATAGATCTGTGCGTGTGAAATGGATGCACTGGGCTCTTCTTGTTGTACAGGCAAAACGCTACTAAGGATGTCTGGATATATGGATCTTGGTCCAGGCCGCCGTGTAAACCAATCGGTGTGAGTCAGGTGAGAAAATAATGCAGCGAGGGTGTCGGACATCAACTTGATGAGGCGAAGAGCTGGCGGGACTCGAAGCCATAAGTTGTTTGGACGTGTTAGAAGGACCGTTGGTGAATACTAGTTCTCCTACAAAAGTTGACAATACTGATTTTGAGATTGAAGAATTCGTTTAACTTACGCTGCGGTGCTCATCACTATTGGAGGTTCAATTGCATTTCCCTGTACTACAAAGGGGACCCGGACCAAGGGCAGATATTCTGGACAATAGGATGAGATTTCCGGAAAACCAATCACGAGGTTGTCTCAGGCTACCCAACTGATCAGTGACCGTTGGCATGTAAGTAATTATACACAATATAAGTTGACCCTACAGATATCGAGCGGGACTGACCTACTTTTGAACTCTTGCACCAAGATTTGGCACGGCCATGGGTGGTATTACGTTTAGATGAGACCTGAGGCCTGAGGTTCTACAAAGCAGGTTGCCCACTTGGGTCAAACAATCTCGACATTCATAGCAACACGCCTGGAGGACATTTTATTCCCTATCGCGAGCATGGCGTCCTTGCAAACAATATAGACCTTCTTAGGATAGTAGTAAGTATGACAAGAAGACCAGAACATGATGTGGATGGAAGGAACAAAAAGAATACCGCCTCGTATTTAGTCTTAGTAACACGTACAGCAAAACTGGTCTTCGCATCCGAGGAGATTGTTGCGCTAAATGAAAGAAATCTTCTGGAACCGACTTGGAAAAGAATACTGACGAAACGAGGTTCGGAACCGTTCAGAACCGTTCAAGAACCAGTGGAGAACCAACACAGATAAAATGGAACGAGAACCATACTTCGGTTCGGTCATGTTCGATGGTGTCGCAGTGTCCTAGAACCACTTTGGTAAGTACAGAGACAACCGTGAATAGCCGTGAATCAGAGCTACTAGTGACGTGAACTTCATCATCAGAAAGTAAAAAAAAAATGGTGGGAACCGAAGCGATCCGGGCCTAGAACTTCGTCAGAGTAACGCTACTTGATGCAATGAATCACATCCCTAGCATATGATACACTCATTTCAAGTTACACAATGCACACACACCGGCGCCATCATTGATGATTTTATTTCAGTCCCGGCTCGCCGATTTCCACACATCGACTGTGTTAATATATGATGGGTCGTCTAAGAGATGACGATGTGTTGCCCAGTAAAAATATTTCGTCGACTGAACAGGAACTTGTGAACGCCCATCACCCCTGATAATCCCGCTGCCAGTGACTCGGAGTCTATTATGTACTGAGCCTATCATTGATCAGACAGGCCAGGAACACCGGACACAGGTACGCTAAGCTGCGTCAATCGGACTTACTCATGCTGGATTACACTTACTGGCAGCGGCTGATGATAATTAAACTGATCCTGGGAGTTGTGGGAGGGCAAGAAAAATATGAGCGAGCGAGATTATAGTGAAAACGAGCGAGCGGATTGTATGGTGTAGCGATGAAGGGATCCGAGAACAAGAAGGAAAGGACGTGTGGTGCCGGATACTTCCGAGCACTCGGGAACCGGCACCTTTCTCATAGACGAAGCGTGCGCCGTCGATGTGAGCAAATAAGTCGGCTGATTATGTTGCAGCTGCGTACGCTCAACAACTGCACATCATGTCAATAGGCCAGTATTGCCGAGGATTTTCTTTCTTGTTATTATTAAAAACCATTTAGTCTCTCGGGGCGTACCCTATGCCGACTAGTTATGGCAGGACTATGTAAGTAAGCTCCCATTGTTGTAAGTGATCCGTGGAAGCAACCACCGGGATTCCTGACTTTTCATTTCCGATGGAACTAAGCGTCTGTATGTCCGCATCGGTCTGGCCTCCACCATGGTACTTCTTTTACATACTATATCTTGCTTGTAGATCTCTAGAGTCTGGGCTTTCTGTCAAAGTTTTTGGAGTTGCGCCCAGGGGCCAGGGCTCGTCGTGGTGGCCGTGCGTTTTGAAACGCAGAATCGTATGCGAAACGGTGATGTGACCAAGAATCTGAGCGTCACAATCTTGAGCATTGAATTGTATTCTGTCGAGGCAAAGTACTCGCGCCTGTTTCTGTGACACCGATCTGATTCTTGATAGAGTCCTGAATGTTGTGTCCGCAGTGCGCACAATTAAACGGCACCATTACGTGAGTGTCAATCAGAGCATGCGGTTCACTAATGATCTGTTTATGCACAATAATTTGGTTGCTCAGGGCCAGGTTCTGTACGACACGGGTAATTCGCAAGTATGTACCTTGCTCGACATGTCCTTGGCTGCAGGCGTGTAGCGCCGATCTCATAGAAAATGAGAAGCCCCGCAACTATCAAAGCTCCGGTCAGCCTGAGGAGCCCATCAGCCAATGTGCAGGCACCTGGCCACACGTCAACGTCTGAATTATACCCAGTTCGTTTTCCCGGATATCCTATTCCGTGCACCGGCTACCGACGACGGCGACTCGATGAACATTCGCGATGCCTATTCCATTGTCGGATGTCGATGATGTCAGTTGGTGGTTGGTGAGTCTCAACTGTACATAACAACTATTTAGGCTGATTTTTGTCACCCTCGCAGATGAACTGAATAGTATGGCATGAATCTGATAGATACCTTGCTGTTATGCGCCACGAAAATTCGTCTCTCGGCTACATCTGCTGGCAGTCTGCAAGGTGCCTGGGGGTGATATGGAGTCTTTCTGTAAGGTCCCTGAGCGTAATCTGGTAGCAGATGTGACAATTTGGTCATGGTAGTTTCGTTTGAACACAGCCGCGCACCCGGGGACCTGAAAGGCTGGATTCAGAATATCCAGACAGTCCGGGACACTCTGCACATTCGCTGATGGCCCGAGGTTCACATGTCACCGGGCGGATGTGACTGTCTGTGATAGCGGTGCTCGAAGAAGCACGTACCTACGTATCAGAAATGTGTCAAGCAAGGTAATTGTAGCAATACCAGCGTGTTTGGCGTCAAATGAAACAATATAAAAAGCTCAGCACACGCACCTCTTCAACTACATCCAAAATCACTTTACCAAGTTCATTCAACAGTGTTCAGCACCACCAACCTCTAGTAAAATGACGCAGCCCATTCCCATTACCACTCCTACTCGAGTGTTCGAAGATCACACTCATACCGTCTACGGAGTCGCAGATGTTCCCTATAGTCAACGCATGGTGACCTCCTCTGAAGACAGGCTGATTCGTCTGTGGGACATGAAGACAGGTGAAGTATTGAAGAAAATGGAGGGACACACCGGTGAGGTCATGGGATTGGCGGTATCGCGAGATGGGCAAATGATAGTGACCGGTGACGAGAACGGAGAACTCATCGCCTGGCAGGCAAAAACTGGGGAATCTCTCACCAAACCTATCAAAGTCCACGGCAGTGCGCTCCGCTCGCTGGACTTTTCACCGGACGATGCGTTTGTCGCCACCGCGTCGTCGGCACCAAATGACCAAAGGGTCAAGTTTTGGAACACTAAAACATGGGCGCAATACCCCGGAAATTACGACTGCGGTAGTACTGTCCGCTGCGTTCGGTATGCGCGGTCTGGCGTGTATATGCTTGCGGTTGCAACAGACGAAGACATCCAAATCTACGTCAGCGAGAAACTCCAAAAGAGGTTCAAGGGTCACAGTCACGGTACATTGTCACTCGCCTGGTCTCCTGATAGAACGCGCCTTCTTTCTGGGGGAGATGACCGTGATCCCAGCATAAGGGAGTGGGACACATCGAGCTGGACGCAGGTCGGTCTTCCCTGGACGGGCCACACATACAAAGTCAATTCCATCGCCTTCAATTCTTCTGGCACGCATGCAGTTTCCGCCTCTAGCGACAACTCTGTTCGTCTCTGGCAGCTCTCCGATAAACATACCATCGCTATCTTCCAGCACACTTCTTCTGTCGTTTGCGCAGCCTTCTCCGCGGATGGCACGCGCGTCCTCAGCGGAGGTTATGATAAGAAAATCACAGAGTGGACGGCACCTATGGGTACTTCACTTGCCAGTGCGGATGCTTCCAACGAAAAGGTAATTTCTAGTCGGTTTACCTTCCACTCATTGTCTCATCTTGCGTTTAGATTGTTTATTCGGCTCTAAGAACTGCCCAAAAGTGGGAGCCAGAGATGCAGTCAATGGTAATTTCTTGTTGATGTAAACCTTCGCCATCTCACCTTGTGTCCTTTCATCAAAAGGTTCAAGTTTCAGGCTTTGATTGCGAGTTTCAAGAGACTGCTCTAACGCCACTAGTTGTGAAGGTAATTTCCAATCAATTACACGTTCGCCGTCTCATCTATTATCCTCATTTCTATTCAAAGACTATGGAATATGATTCAGAGACTGTAGGCTCCGATTCCGAGTCTCTGCATGCCGTTTCGATGACCGGAAGCTTCGGTTCCAAGTCTCTGCAGGAGGTTTCGACGACCGGAAGCTTCGATTCCAGGTCTCTGCAGGAAGTTTCCACAACTGGAGGCTTTGATTCCAGGTCGTTGCAGGAAGTTTCGACAACAGGAAGCTCCAATTCCAAGTCTCTGCAGGGAGTTTCGGTAACTAGAAGCGTCGATTCCAAGTCTCTGCAGGAAGTTTCGACAACAGAAAGCTCCAATTCCAAGTCCCTGCAGGGAGTTTCGGTAACTGGAAGTTTAGATTCCAAGTCTCTGCAGGGAATTTCGGTAACTAGAAGCGTCGATTCCAAGTCTCTGCAGGAAGTTTCGACAACAGAAAGCTCCAATTCCAAGTCTCTGCAGGGAGTTTCGGCAACTGGAAGTTTCGATTCCAGGTCTCTGCAGGGAGCTTCGGTGACTAGAAGCGTCGATTCCAAGTCTCTGCAGGAAGTTTCGACGACTGGAAGCTTCGATTCCAGGTCTCTGCAGGAAGTTTCGACAACAGGAAGCTCCAATTCCAGGTCTCTGCAGGGAGTTTCGGTAACCGGAAGTTTAGATTCCAAGTCTCTGCAGGGAGTTTCGGCGACTGGAAGTTCCGATTCTAGGTCTCTGCAGGAAACTTCGACAGCTGGAGGCTTTGATTCCAAGTCTCTGCAGGGAGTTTCGATGATCGCAAGCTCAGAATCCAACTCTCTGCAGGCAGGTTTGAAGACCGCAAGTTCCGCTTCCAAATCTCAGCAATTGTCTTCGACTGTCCGGTCCGTATTGGATGAGCACTCCGTTTCCAAGGCTGAACAATCCGTCACCAAGTTGGAGCAGTCTTTTACCAAGTCTATGCGGGCTGTTTCAAAGGTATTATTTCATCCTTTGCTCATATGGCGCTATTTGAGCTTTTTTCACGCAGACACTTGTAATCACCATGGATGAGCTCCTCGCTATCACCAAGACCATCCGTACTGCATCCATCACAGGGGACTTGTTCACCGCTGAGAAGATCCTCACTCAAGAGATCACTGCCGACGCCAAGAACTTCGCCTCCTATGCCAACCGCTCTTTCGTTTTGGCACGCAAACTCAACTGGGAAAATGCGCTTCAGGATGCAAACAAGGTGATAACGATCCATCACGCCCTGGTTAAAATTTCGCTGACTTCGATGGTCACATAGTCCCTTGCCATACGGTCGTCGTTGGCTGGCTATATCGCCAGAGGTATCGCCCTCTGTGGAAAGCAGCTTGTCGAGGACGCGAGGACAGCCTTTGATCTGGCATTCACGTTCACGCACGGAAACATGGATGCTACTGTGTTCCTTTATTTAATCAAGGCAGGTTGATTTTTTTCGTCTTGCGTACTCCGCTCTTCATTATGTCTTTCAGGCCATTGCGCTCTTCAATGCTAACAGACACAAAGAGGCAATGCTGCGTGTGGATCAGCTGTTTGCTGATCCTTCTGTCGATCCCCTCGTTTGTGGTGTCGTGGTGGTGAGTCTCGTATTCGCAATCACACTTATGTTCGTCCGCCGACTGATGGGTCTGCACTTCGTGCATCAGGCAAGTCTGCGACTCAAATTAGGAACCATTGCTTTCAATGGCGCGCATCATAGTGAGGCCATCGAGCACTTCACTGCCGCTGTCAAGGCTAGCACTTTCTTGGCTAAATCCGCCGCTCCTGCTGCCTGCGAGGCTTTCACTGTGGTACGTTGAATACGACGTCACCGGAAAACTCACCCGCGCTCAACTGCGCCTGTTTTGCAGCTCTTCGGATGGGACATCGGGTCGTTGTGGGAAACCTCCAACAAGCAACTGATCCTTGCGCTCCTTGGGGCTGGCAAGCTTGGAGAAGCCTTCGAATCATACCGTTCCGCGATGGACGCAAGTGGCAGAGTTATGAAGACCAGCTTCCGTTCTTGGGTCTTCAGTGAGTCTTGCCAGTAATGCTATATGCTACGGTGCTAACCCTTTTGTCACAGCTCTCTCGTTGTAATGAAGGGTCCTCAGTACTTCAGATTAAGGCACGAGCCATTCCGAATGCGTCATTTATGTGTTATACTCTTCACATTCGACGTTATCGGATACATTTCCTTATGCTTTAGATCTTTCTTTCTATCCCTACGTCACTCTATCCTTTGTACTTGACGCTTTGACGTCGCCTCCCTTATCGTGTTTCACCTAATCAGTTCGTTGCGCCTCGTTGTTCACTGCCTTCAATCCATTGTCTCTATCTACCTCGAGCTCCTTCCTTCCTTCATCTATGCTCATCTTGGCCGTTGAGCCAGCCCTGTACTCTGTTATTCCTTTGTAGAATCGCATTTAGTGTTTTTCCCGCTCAAATCACGTCTGAAAACCTCAAGAAAAGTCTCCGTCTTTATCGCATGTCTGAGTCGTCACTCATTTTCGTGTTCTCAATACACGCGTCCGCTATCTATGCCGTCTCGCTCACTATTCCCCTTCGAATTCACTATCAGCCTTACACAGTATGGCTTCCCCGCGGACATATGTATAGGTTGAAACACTGGGTATCCCTATGGATTTACTTTGTTGATTCCTGTATCATGTATCATGTATGCTTGTTGCTTTTATCGATTTAGACCAATGATTCTACAACCCTTCCCTCCACGCCACCGACGGTCCGACTATTCATCATGAGTCCTACGATAACCTGTTTGTTCGACGTGTACCCTTCTTCTATTTCTTCACATTTACTGTAATGTCTAGACACTTCGATCTTCATCACTTAAACTGATCGTCGACTGCACAATTCCTTCACAGTCTCAGACTTGCTGGTTGTTCAAAGGTCTATCACACAAGAAAGTTTCAAGTACATGTCCACCTGTCTCGTCCTCTCCACCCGAATACACGATACATCATCATCTTCTGGACTCCTTGCCGGTAGTTATTGGCGCCAGCGAATTGTAGACGGGTACTCTCTCGCGATTTGTTCCCTTCACAACTCAAATGCTGGGTAGATGCAGCGCTCAGGTCTGCCACCGGCATCATGTACATCTTCCTCGTCCTTACGGGTCTACGTTGAGTCTTGCTTTCGAGGTTCATAGCACATTCTGACGCATTTCGTCGACGAACCTCTGTTCTTCAGATCTAATTTGCAGAAAACGTCTCTCGTCGTCGTCGTTCTCTAGATCTTAAAGGTCGAACTCTCGTGGCGTCCTTATGCACGCCATGTTGAGAGACACGGCGAAGGAAATAGGTTTTGGTATGCTGCAGCATTAACTGACGAAATAACTAGGTACAAAGGTGAGTATTCCTACAGTAGGTTAGTACGAATATTGCAGCTGGGGATGAATTGACGTACCCTCAGTCTCAAATGAGAACGAGCCTGAGTGTCTGCATGTCAAGTGTATCAGGAATGTCCGGAATACTATATACGGTTAGTGAGAATAAATGAACGAGTGTTGAGTTGCAGTCTACGACCTCAATATTCAACATTAATGGCCATCGATGCTTGGAAAGGTGCACAACAAATCAAAAGTACGAGACGAGCCAACAATGTGAGGAGTCGTGACTGCACGGTTGCTGTACGTGGTGTGGTAGCATGAGGGCTTCTGGTTGGAGCAGATTGTGTTGTGGACGTCGAAGTAGCGGTGCGTTGAGATTGCGATGACGATCCCTGGCCATGCGCTTGGCTATTCTGCTGCTGCTTTTGTTTTAGGCCGCGGAGCAACAAACTAGGACTACAGCGGAATTATTGAACCACGGTGAATGGAAACACGGGCGAGAAAAGATATGCCTTTCTGTCCTGTACTGCAGCAACTTCGACAGTGCGAGAACCGCGACGAGAGAAGATCTCATACCTCGGGGTTTGTTGGAGTTGGATTACTTCACGAGAGCGACGAAAGAGCGACAGAATGCGGGCGAGGAACACGTGTGGACTCCCAATATAGGGTGCGAAAATGTGGTGGGAGGAAGAGTGATGGACAGCGGGCGACATGGAGGACTGAGAGCAAGATGTAAGAACAAGAACTGATTCAAAAAGACGCTGACGACGCACATGGATGTCACCTCGTGCCCCATCGAAAAACCTTGCAGGTATTCGGGTAGGAATAGGAATAGCATTACTCTAGAGTGACGGCCTTGAAATGGTTGAGAACATTAAGAAACACGTCACGTACGTTCGTTGGCGACTTTGCAGTTGCCACCTGCGAGTGAGATATTAGCGTAGATTTTACTGAAGAGCGGTGAGATTTACACTAGGAAGTAGAAGGTCTTGGAGGCCAGCTTTCCTGAGGAAAGCCTGAATGTCCCATGCGTGGACAATTTTGTCGACCCCAGCTACGACTAGTACTTTTCCATCAGTTGAAAGGGCCGCACATTCCACACTATATTCGTGCTGGAGGGGAGATCCAACTGGGAGGTTTGTGTCGAGGTTCCATAGATGCGCTGTTTTATCATATGATGCACTTGCAAGCAGGCGGTCGTTCTGAGACAAGGAGATGGCGTTGATAAGGTCTGTATGACCTTGGAGAATGGCGATCTGTTGCCAAGTGGCTGTGTCGAATATCCTAATTAGGCCTACTGACGCGGAAATGAGTTTCTTTCCATCCGATGTCAAAGCCAAACTGAAAACCCAAGACTGGTGTTTGAGTGTTGTGAGTAGTTCGCCCGTTTTTGCACCCCAGATTTTTACCGCGTTCTCGTTGGATCCCCCAGTCGCAAATTTTGTCGAGTTGGGTGAGTAAATTACCGCTGACACCCAGTGGTGCCCGGTCTCGATTGAACCCAAGATTGTTTCGCTGCTCTTGACATCCCATACTCTTGCAGTCCCGTCCCAGGATCCGCTCACGACTCGCTCACCATTTGGACTCCAGCACACTGACCCTCTAGCAGTGTGCCCTTTCCATTTGGCAATAACCTTTATCGTCTTAATGTCCCACAACCTCACCGTTCCATCCCAGCTTCCGCTTCCCAGAGTGTTGCCGTTTGGAGACAATGCTATTGTTGACACCCCTGCTTTGTCCGCCCCATCTCGCCAGTCATCACCGATCTGTGCGCCGCTCTCAAGGTCCCACAGTCGGAGTGAGCTGTCCCACGAACATGTGATGACGCGTCGTCCGTAAGGCAGGTGCACAATATCTCCTACAACTTCTGGATGGCCTCGGATGGTCTGATAGGGCATATGCATCACCTTCGGCACTTTACTGGTTGCGGATGGCATGGTCCAAGTCCCAGCTAGTACGGCAGATGGTTGATAATCTGCACAAGAGACGCGCACAGAGATCGGCAATGACAAGATGACTGGTGAGTCAATTGGCCTGTTATTATCATTTAAATACGAAGCAAAGCTGAAGAGAACGAGTTCTTACAGGCACTCAGTTTCAATTCGCAGGACGGCTTCAGGACAATGAATGCAAGCCCAGCGATGCGAGAATTCACGAGTGATCTTTGTATCACACAAGCCACCAGTGAGTGGGCGGTCAACTTAACAGCATAGAGTCTCACTCACGAGAAACACCCGTTCGGACCAACTTAAACAAACGACACGACAGTCTCCTGTAAATCGAGAATGTGGGTGTTGGGTTTAGTTGCGGAAGCTGGACTGGGCATCTATTTGTTTAAGTCACGTACTACTACCGTACGATTCCATGCGTCGTCCTCGTGTTCCATTCAGGGCTGAAATGCGGTGTAGACGAACCGCTCAAGTTTACCCCTGGCATAATGTGCATCTTATACTTACGTGACTGCGCTGATGGCGGTGACAGAGTTGGACGAGGAGCCGCATTTCCTCTCCGTTTCACATCTTTCTTCTAGCCAACTTCGAATTCAATGTCGCTAAATCTCCAGCTCGATGAAAGGCTGTGTACCATGCCATCACCGGCAGACCTTGCTGTGCTCATACATATAAGTGATCCTTTGTTTCTGTGCCTTATCGCCTTTAATGCTGTTCCAAGTCAATTGCGTTTTCTTGTACTACCCGTCGTCCCTTCAATGAACGGAACACAGACCTAGAGCACCATCGGCCCCCACCCAAGCCACTTCAAGTTTAATTTCTCGCCATACCCAATTCCTTCACAATATTGAGCTCGCAGATGCCAATATATACAAGATGGGAATTGGACAGGTACAGCCTCCAATCGCTGTCATAACAGACATGCGCCACAGTCAATGCCTCGATGTCGCCTTCACGTCAATGGTCCCAAACATTCCCAAATCCGACCTTTTCCCGTAGCCTCACAACAAGACTCGGTTCCCGGCTCATTCATAAGAGTTGATCGCGCGGACCCGTTTTCTGCCTTGACCGAGAGATGTATTTGGATGATCTATTGCTGCTGAGGAGTATTACATCTGCACAGTAATTTCTTTTATCGGTCTGACGGTTGTTGATAATAGTTTGTCATTCATATGGTATCAGTAAACATCCAGTATGTCGCTATCTCATTCTGATCCTAATTAATTCTTTTTGCGTTCCATAGCGACGAAAATGTTATAGCAAGGAGTGGAACCACGAGAATAGCAACTTAGGACGTGTTGTGCCAATGAAAGGGGAAAAGTTCGACACTGATGGGCTAGCTGACGGCGTCCGTATACGTCCGGTGCGACCTAAACTCGGATTAATTGACTGTGGACGCGAAGCTCAAGGATGAGTGTTGTGACCATTGGCTTTGAATTTGGCGGTCCCTGTCTTGGCCTTCAATAATCGCAGCTGTGGTGGCAGAGTCTAGTCGAGGGTCTGCGTGAAGATTAAATAGTCCAGAGTGTATCTGAAATATAATTAGTATTCAAATCGGCTGTTGCCAAATGGGGGGTTCAGGCCATGGGCTCCACCGTGAAGCCTAAGGTGAGCGCCTCCTCAACTTGAACATCCCTGCAAATAATGCAGGCCTGCTTAGGAGAAAGAATCTTGCTTTCGAGGTTCATGAGCACATTCTTACGCTTTCCGTCGATGAATACCCGTTCTTCAGATCTAATTTGCAGCAAATGGCGTGTCTCGTTGTCGTTCTCTAGATCTGACAAATCTAAAGGGTGGAACCTTCGTGGTGTCCTGACTCATGTCATGTTGAGAGACACAACAAAAGAAATAGAGATACAAAGGAAGATGAAATCGTTTTTCATATGTTGCAGCATTAACTGACGAAACACATAGATACAAAGATGTGAGTATTCCCTCAGTCTCGGATAAAAGACAAATTTAGCGAATAAATCAAGTCGGCTGAAAATAGGAGCCCAGATGCTGAAGATGACCGATCGTGTGTAGTACAGGCCACCATTCATCCTTTGTGTCCCTAGGCTGAGCTGGTTGCCCATTTTTGCGGGGCCGTCTAGCATTCTTCACTTCCTCAGACTGGTTCTTGAAACGTTTCGGACGCCCACGGCCGCGCTTTTGGGGTCAGACATGCAGCTGGCGAGGGATGAATAGTTGGAGTCATGCCCTTCGTTGATGCTGAGACTTGAGTCGTATGCTGGTGATGTAAAAAATCGCCGGCCCAAGGTGTCCCACTAAGTTAGCTTCAAAGTCCGTCAGGCTCAAGCTTCAGGCCTCAGGCCTTTGTGTTACGTGTACAGTTTAAAGGACTGAAGAAGTTCAGAACATTAACGAAGTTGAAGTGTTCGAGGGAAATGCTTTTGATTTTTGATGAGTTGGATCGGGTTGAACAAGGAATAATACCGCATGCTACTCTAGATGAGGTTGAGGTGGTTAATTAAAATGGCGAGGATGACGGATGGGACTCGACTCGGCAACATTGATGTTATGGTTAGGAATATCCTACACATAGTCTACATATATAGCCTAGCTAGGCACCTAGAGTTTTGCCGCCCTAGCTACAGGTCCTGGCAAAACAACCGGTTTTGCCAGTTTTGCCGGTTACAACCGGCAGAATTAAATCCAAGTAGTTCTGCCCCCTACACTATGTAACTTGTCTCTACATTTACGACTCTGACTATCTCACAGGTAATATGTATTAGGCTCGAGACCAGCCTGGCTTGTATAACCACGGACAAGTCGAGTGGCATAGCCAAATATGTATACCAAGTCGTCAACTTCCCAGTGCAACGCTCCGAGATCTCAGGTCAGCATTTAAACTCTGCAATTTAAATGATGTCTGCAATATCCAAGGTCGCATCTTCAAGGATGGGTTCTCATAGATAAGGTACATAATGAGCATTCCTCGTGCGCGAATCTTGACTACGTTTCTGAAGCAGCATTCCGACGATTCGCAGTTTTTTGCGGCGTGTCGCGTTCTTGTTGGTACTATGCGGGCGTCGCTATCAAAATATTCTGATAATCATTCAAAGCGAGCATCCCCGGACCCCGCTTCGATCTGATCGCTCTCAGGCTGGACCGAGGCTGTATCTATTGGTACTGCACACCGCGAATCAAACCACCTGGTCGTTACATAACTGTACGTAGTACTTAACCCGCGTCCCGTCGTCGTCCAGACCTCAGCGTTTTCTCATCATTCCCTGAGACTGTTCCAGTGTAAAACCTCGAGATGGAGCATTCATCTGACGATATTGCAGCAGCGAGGAG